>NC_051180.1:153351765-153651765 GCF_013339695.2 Rhipicephalus sanguineus
GTTGCAGGCTCGATCAGCACGATCGAAACACGAATATCGAAAAGAATGCACACGTATGCTTTTCGCAACGTCGAAGAAGTTAGCCGAGAGGCGTGGATTGTGGCTGTGACTGCACGTTCCAACGCTCTAACCATTTCGCTTCTCTGGTCGAGCTCGAGCGTGTTGGCGGCATGCGGCGCTCCATAATATCCACAATAATTGATACATGCAATGCACAAGAGGAACTATGCTTTTATTTTGATCTCGCTCAAGGATATTATACATTAAGTACAATCAAAGTGACTTACGAGCGTGAAAGAACATTAACGCACGAGGGGACGTGAAGTGCAACTCGCTCCTCGTGAGTTAGCAGCTGATCGTTCACCGTCACTGTCACTCTCGATGCCTTCACAGTCTTCTACGTCCAGTGAAAAATCCTCGTCGTCAAGATGGCTTCTTTCAACATCATTGCCGAAAGCAATCTGAAGAATTTCCTCCACCGAACAACTTCGACCACTCCGCGTCACCACGTTTACAATTACAGAGACGTCTGGGCGCGGAGAACATTTCGCTCTCAGATCGGTCAAGGAGCAAATCGCTTGCAGTGTGCTGCCACCTATCAACAAACGTACAAAAACAAGCGGCGCAGCGCTGGCTATGAAACCAACACCCTGGCGAAGGACGGCGTGAAAAGCGTTCGCTCCACGAAAGGCGTGGAGCAGACGCGTCCTCGAATGATTGAAACGTCGCTCGCACGATTAGTAACAGCGCTTTGCTGACAAAGGATAGAGGCATATTTTAATGTATCGACAACTTGAGATGGCTCAGTTTTACAAGAGCACATCGCGAGCAGGCGCGGCCTCCCGCGTACAGTGTTATGGGATTCATGCATTACAAGAAACACGGACCAATGCTATATACAAGTAAAACAGGGCGAGCTTCAACTGAATATGTCAGACGATAACATTTAACTAACCTATGTGGCTACAGAAAGCCTCGCGAAGCTGATAGTATGCGTACGCTGTGGGCTAGCATTGAAAGCGCGAGTCGCCACGTATTTTCACGAAAACTTCGCGTCTCGCAAGAACGAATCAGATTTCTCGTGTCACTGAGGGCCCGGTTTGTTCACTGATGCAGGGAACATGCCAAGTCGTAGTGTTCCTTCCTTGCCAACGCGTTAACACTGAGGTTAGCACAGCCGAACAAGGGAGCGACTGCGTAGTGCTGCCATTTTGTCGTCTACTAACCCTCCTCGAGAGGACGGTCCTGAATTCCGCTTGGCGGCGCGACAGTCTATGGGCATTGCGAATACTTTCGCAGGGAGAACCTTGCCCTCCCGCTGTCAGCTCGCGCGGTTTTCTCGTGCTGAGGGGAAGATGGTTGTTTCACGCTTTCACCGTGATGTCCGCGCTCATGTTACGGAGCGTACGAAAGCCACTCGCGCTCAAGGGACGCCGCTAAACGAACAAACAGAAGATGAGCGCGAACTATTAAGTGTCACAGCTCGACACTTATTCACCCTGTAAGAATTAGTGGCCAGGCTGGATGGAACACGACGCGCGTAGCGTTCCTCTTCGCGTTCCACGACGCGAGGTCGGTAGCATGCCCAGAGAACGCCAACGGAACGCGATCGTGCAAGTGCTCCGGCTTCGCATCGCGTCATGGTCCCCTTTAGCGGGAGATGGTGTAATTTTTTTCCTGCTCCACAATGTGCAAGATAAGAGCCCCAAATACCTCACGAGCGGTACGATGTTGTTTTTATGCAAGGGCATTTTCCGCCTGTGTATGACACCCAGCATTTTTTATACGGTGTGTAAAATTGACTCCTAATAATTGATAAACTTCTAACTCTTCGAGCTAGTGCATTCACTAAAAGCTAGCGAAGAAATTCCGCAGAAATCAGACCTTGCTGAATCAAAATTATTGTCGTCATCGCCAGATAATTTATGTCTTCTGCAGGATGAAGGCCTCGCCTAACAATCTCGGGCTATACCGCTTTATTACAGCAAATTTCACTGCCGATATAGACTCTCAAAACAAACTACGTTCAGCCCCATGATTTGCTGTTCTTACATCGCACTTTTTTCTGCTTGGCAGGTCAGCTGATTGTCATTGCTCTAATTGAAATAACCAAAGTGGAATCAAATGGAGGCTCGATTCTTTGTGAGAGACAGCCTATTGAAGTCAAGGACAGCATAGTGGAGATTACCTGTAACTTTTTATTCTTGTGTAGTCATTATGAAATTAAAGAAAATTAATTAAAGATGCTGAAAAAGACAGCTGCACATGTCCAGATCACATGAACACGAGGTCCCAGTCACAATTCCCGATTTTGATTAAATGTACTCTAAGCGCAGATTTTAGAACATAAAACAATCATTTGCCAGCTAGTTTCGGAAAGAAGCATTTCGTTCGCTCAAAAGAATCAACAAATGTTGACGGCAGAAAAGCACTTTCCTGCGAATTTCGCGTTTTCTGAACATTGAGCGCAGCTAGAAAATAAGTTATGCAGTTGCACTCAACATGAATATTGTAGGAAGACCAAAGAAGGGATTCGCCTGTCCTTCAGGGACGACCTCAAGAAGCGTGTGTGGAGGGGCTAGTTGGTAAGACATTATTATGTCAATTCAAACTGAGCTTGGGACGACGCATTACAGTAGAAGTACACAGGTCGAACACAGCCCGTGAGCGTCTATTAAGGATCTCCGTTCGTTCAGCGACGCTCGCGCTAACGGGCAAGCGCGCCCTGGCGGCCCAGCCGTGCAGCCTGCTAGGCCTCCATGAGCGAGGGGAAACCTTCATTTGTGACGCAGTGGCGCCCTCTTCCCTCCTCTTTCTGTCCTCCTCTCCCTCACATCATTCCTCCTCACCCTATTTTCATTTTTCCGTCCGATTGCTACACATTATTGTACAAGGCTATGCTTTCCTCTACCCTCTCGCTTCTTCGTCACCCTCACTTCCGTTTGCCCCCCCTTGCTATACACGGCTATGCTATACATAATTTTGCCTGCGTGACGACACACTTGGCTACGCTATGTTTTACCCTTTCCCTTCCTTCTTCCATCCTCCTAACCCTCACTACCCTTCCCTACCCCCTTGCTATACATTGCTATGCTCTACATGGTTCTGCCGGCCTAATGCCACGCATGACTACGCTGTTATATACCCTCGCTTGCTCCTTTCTGTCCTCCTCTCCCGCAATTCCCTTTCCCTCCCCATCGCTATATCATGCTATGCTATACATGGTTCTGGCTGCCTGATGCCATCATAACAATGCTTTCCTTTACCCCTCTCCTTTCCTCTTTTCTATCCTCCTCACCCTCACTTCCCCTTATCGGGCCCCTTGCTCTACATGGCTATTCTATACGTGGTTTTGCCTGCGTGACGCCATACATGGCTATGCTATTCTTTACCGCATGGAACCAACGCAAAAACGGGACACGATCAGCCGCTTGCGCAAGCAAGTAAACGCGTGTGTCAACACATGTGTCAACAACCACAGGACACAATACGCCGAATGCACTGACAACGTCGTATACGACACTCGTTCGTCGTGTGGCCGTTCTTGCACGGGAAAAACCTGCTGCTGCTTAGACGATCGCAATAGACGTCATGCGTGCAATATAAGGTCTTCTACAAGCAGCACCGTGGCAGCACATTGTGCTTCATGTAGCTGCACTCCACTCTTCAATGACTGTGAGTTGCTCTCAAGATATCGAAAAAGGATCGAGCGCGAAATCGATTAATCATTTCAGTTCAAGAAATAAAAACGCCAAACCTGAGCGGAAAGCGCAGCACAGTCACAGCGAAAGCTGGAAGGGCGGCATTCCGAGAACCCGTTGTAAAATCTCGTGGGGCAAGTAAAACAAGTAAAGTTGTATTAGCAGTTTAGAACTACTAATACAAGTACACTTGTACTAGCAGAACAATATCACGATAAAGGCTCCACCGTGCTGTGTCTATTGAATCACAAAAGGACATTGATGCCTTCGAAATAAGTCACGAAAGCAGCAAGGGAAAGCAGTTGCTCTTGTCTGACAGTAAATTTATACTATTTTCTGATACGCGATTCTCAACGCAATAACGACTAAGCAGGATACAGAAAGTCATAAGGACTCATAACAGAAATAGGTGCAGCCTGCATATACGGTAGCATGCCTCAAAAACGACCTCCTTTAGCACTTTGTTCATTTAGTAACTGTTACCAATGAACATGTTCTATGCTATTACAATAAAACGTATTCATAGTAGTGGATGTGCTGATGTTCCCAAGACAATCTGCGAAATTTCGCAGAATTCAACCATAGTAGGTTCGCTACAGCGAAATGCCAAAGTATATGTCCAATAGGTTTTATTCAAAGTCCTGTTTGTCGTGCTACTTGATACACTTTCAGGTGCATCGGTGATAACCCAATTGGCATCCATGAATCAAAATGGCTGTATTTGTAACAAGGAAGGTTCGTCAGCGAACCGCATATATGCTTTCTTTGCATTCAAACCATATCAAATATTTGCTTGATGGTGCGTAGTCTGTACCCGTAAAAAAACAGTATGTTCACAAAGAAAATTTCTACCAGGTCACATTGGTTGCGGCAACGGGGTGTCGGCAGATAGTTACAAGACTGCTTTTAATTCAGCCGTAATTATTGTTCCTTTGTTCAACTGCAAATTAAAAATATATATTTCAAGCTAAGCTAAAGAAAGCTGCTATTTGTGTAAGTTTGTACTAATGCGCGGCCTAACAAAAAGATTACACGAGAGAAAATTTTCATGGCAAGCCCTGCTCTAAAGTTACTAGACGAATAATTGCTCTGAAAACGTTGAAGTATGGAAGTAATGAGTCGCAGCACAATTATTTTTTTATGGTTCGAAACTGCTTTGTTGAAAGAAAGTGCTTTTCATATTATTTCAGGTTCCACTCTTTTGTTCATTCCTCACAGCATTTCTTTGAAGCATCGTCCTGTTTAAATAATTACAACTAGCTAATCTTATGCAATCTCAAGTGAATACTTCAGTCACGCTTTAGAGTTAATATTCTACCAAAGCTGCTTGTCTTGAGAAAACTTCTGTTCACTTTCATGTAGTCTCGATATGGAGATCAATTAATAAGTGTGCATTTTCTGAATAGCATCAAATGGTCGGCATTACCGGCTAAATGATAGGCATTGATTCTCAATCAGCAATTTGTAGTGATAGCGTAGGTTATGGTGTACTATTCTAGTACATTATAGCTTTTGCTAAGCGTAGTTAACACAGGGAGCGCCTGTATTTATTCACTGCCAGTCAGGTGCACTCGATCCGACCATTCACCACCCTCGTCTCTAGTCCCTTCTTACTCTGCCCCGTCGGCTAGCCTTCGTGCCTGCTTAGCGTTCATAAGGGAGAGTTCCGTTTATGTGGCGCCTCAGTACAGGCCGCCTTGCACATTACAGACAATTTTATGTTTTGTAATTTATTAAATTGTTAATTACGATTTTTTAACTAAATTACTAAATATTGAATTTAGGCAAGAAGCAGTATTTGCAAAGTTTGACAGCATCTTCAGAAACCCCCATTATTTGCAATAAAGAAAGTCTCAAGTGTGCCATTTTTGTCCAAGCTGCAAAAAAGCCCGAGAAATACAAAAAAGAAAAACATGTGAGTAGCGCATTCGCGCGCCGCGATCGCGCTGCTCTTAGCCGTGGTTTCATCCAGCGTAATCAGCGGCGGCCGCGACTCGCCGGCTCCGTTGCAACCGTAGGCCGATAAGTTGGCGGTGGTTTCTTGGCCCGCGTGAGCCAGTTGGCACCCATGACGCTGCAAGTTGTAGCGAGAGCGGGTCACAAAAGCAATGTGTAGTCACGTGCCTTTGCATTTCGCAGAAATGGTGATGGCTTTGCACATCCCCATTTCTTGCATATATATATATATATATATATATATATATATATATATATATATATATATATATATATATATATATATATATATATATTGTTGAGTGGTTATTACCAACATTATTACTGCATATTGAGATATGCCCTGAAAAGGGCTTCTGGAAAGGAGGTGAAGAAGTCCACGTCCTGTTGTGAGGTGTGCTGTGGCTTTCTACTGAAATACTGTTGCAATGTCCACATAAGATTTTTGGTATATACATATATACAGAGAGAGAGGGTGAGCTGTCTACCAACTGTGCTCGTGGAGATTCAGCTGTATGTTCAGTCTCTCATCTTTGACGAGTGGCGTATCAACTATTCACAGCAACTACGAAATCCGTGGAACTCGTAGCTGCACTGACTAATGGCATGCTCAGGGCTTGGTGTGCCTTCCCCATTGACGTCACGGATTTATATTTCACCATACCATATACGGTCTTTTTGCAGCAAACCGTTCGGCGGTAGGGTGGACATCTGTCCCCCATGACAGCATGTATCATGCACTACGAGAAAAAATTTGCACCGGTTTTTCGTTGCCTCCGGTGCTTACTGCTTTCTATCCCGTAGCTGCTGCTATACCGTTACGGGGGCAATTTTTTTTTAATGCGAAGCACTTCTTAGCGAACCTCAGGCACTTTGGGCGTTTCTATCTACGTATCTATCTATCTAGCCGCCTACGTCTGGGCGCTCTCCTGGTCGTCTCCATAACTCCTAATGTACCGAAATTGGCATAGCAGGGGATCAGTGTATGGTGAACACTATTCACTGGTCATGACATGAATAACGCAAAATACCAGTCACGTACGTCATGAAACCCTTTCTCTCAGTCACGTGTGACACATACCCGCATACCAGAGTTTATGTTATGCGGGTATGTGCCACAGGTGATACAAAGTCTCAACCAACACAGTAAACGGGAACACACACATTGACACGCAAGGAAAGTGATAATAATAATAATTGTAGGCGCTTTAATTTGGCCATCTGGTATTATTTAACGTGCACCGAGATTGCACAGTACACGGGCATCTAGCATTTTGCATCCATCGAAATGCGACCGCCGCGGCCGGGATCGAACCCGCGACCTTTGGGTCAGCAGCCGAGCGCCGTAACCGCTACACCACCGTGGCGGACACAAGGAAAGTGAGGAAGCTGAAAACAGAACACCCCTGGAAGACGCTCAACTACCATGCAGTCGTTCACGTGGTCCGCAACGTGGACCACGTCGATTACGCAAAAACTGGGGTGAATGCTTCCTACAATAAACCTGCCGAGAGAACCAGGCCGCTCATCATTATCGGTGATTTCAACATTGGTTTATCAAGACCCAACAACGACTGGTCTATACTGCGTGAAAGACGGCTTGAATGTGGACAGGGCATCAAAAGACCTCGCTGTCACGTGCAGGACAGGAGGCGTCATAGACCATTACATCGTAAGAGGATTTCCACCAGCTGTGCTATACCATGCACTTCAGTACACTTAGACCTCTCGTAGCGGCGATCACGAACGGATCCTATTAACAAGTCCGGTCGAGGTGCTGGTCTCACTAATCACGGTGACGATGACGTTGTTGAAAACCTGTAAAGAACCCCTTCTACACATACACATGGGTTCGTGAAACGTGCGTGCGTTCCCGTCATAACAGATTAGTATAAGCATAACAACTGTAACCCAACTGTAACTGCAATTGTGACTGTAACGTACGTGCAGTGCGCCTGCGTGTGCCACTTCGCTGTGTGTATATCTAGGGGAACTTTCCTGAATGAAGCTTAGTTACGGGTAACGCCTGTCCTGTGCATTTGTGTTTCGTCTTTGTGCTGTTGGGATTCGCGCTATCCAGTATTGAAGAGTATAAGCACTACATATGAGCTTACCGCGTCTGGTGATGCTAACACCCATGTTGCTGTTGTCATCGCTACGCAACTGTAAACAACTGGGTATATAATGCATATGCGACTCAGCAGCATACGAGTGTGCGTTACCACTTCCACATTCCTCTAGCGTCGTTCCTTAGCGTTTCGCTGAATGTGAAAAATTACGCCACAGTCACCATCCCGCGCATGCTTCGCATAACATCGACACCCATGGTACGTGGGATCTGCCGAATTTTTTATTTTTATAAGTTCGGAAGCCCAAGTGTGTAATGCAGTTGTAAAAAATTGTTTCATCAGTTTTTGTTCAGGAAGCTGAAGGCCTGAGATTCACGGCTGAACTGCTGGAAAAAGATGTGTTTTAGATGCAACAGTTTTGTTCACTCACAAAGCACATACCTGCTGGGCACACAAACACATTTTGCCATTTTTGAGTGTCCTCGTGTTTAAGAACAGCTCTCCGAAATTTGTGTGCTCATCTACTGACAGCAGGCATCGCTGCACAGCTCAGCCGTATAAGAAAAGCAGGATACCCTTCGTTTTTGATTCCTGACCTGGGCCACTGTTCCCTTATCTCCATGCTCTGTCTCATAATATCACTGCGATGGTGTGAGGGTTGCTACGTCAGCACCGCGCGGACTCTCTCTTTGTTGCGCCACGATGATCGGAAAGAGGAAGACGATGTATTATATAAAGCACACAACCATGTTTACTGGGTGCATACCGGGGTTGTATATCTTATCCCACTATGCTGCGGAAAGGAATGCTTAGGGCAAACCAGGCAATGCAGTAACGAAAGAAAACATTGCGTTAATGTTACAAATAATTTCGGCAGGCTGATAATAACGCATTGCAAGTTTTTGGACGTTACGATATTTTTACTGACGCGAACTTCGTAGGCAGCACGAGAGATAGAACGGAGAGGGAAGCGATAGAGGTGTATTACATTAGGCAAAGAGTAATGGTTGCGTCAGCACGGCGTCCCTACTTCTTCAGAATAAAGCGCTAAGTTTTCTTAGCAGACTTTACTGTTCTTTGATTGTTAGGCACGAACAAACAAAAACGAAGCGATAAAATATTGTGATGTGCACACCGTGTGACCACATGTCTTCTGTTGAGTGTGCCATGATATCATGTTTCCCGCGTGAAACAAAATTAGTCGGACGTTGACGTGCGTCATGTTTCCTTGCGCATTCGTCCTCGTTCAATCTGACGCCGAGAAGTTTCGTCAGTCCCGAACCAATAGAAACTAGCTCAAACAGCAATCCTCCTAGAACAACACACAACTGGAGTAAAATCTGTGGTAACTAATTATACTTTAAATCAGCATGAACTTGAAAGATGAGTACGAAAGTGCGTACGCCATGTTGAACTCTGAACAGTGCTACTTTAGAAAGCCACTATGCTGTTCTAGAGCAGATGCTTATCGTTTCTTCTAATTTATGTTATGCGGTGTCAATGCAATTTGTGTGTCACGCAACTGTAGCAGTGTAGGCCTAGGCGTGCGCACAGGGAGGGTGGAGAAATGGCAAGGGGGGGGGGGGCATTCTCATCTAATGATGGCGCCAAGTCTGCCATATACCTTTTGGCAGTCGGACTTGTCGCGTCATTGTTTACCTTGCAAGGTGATGGCCGCGAAGTTTTTTTCACGATAATGGCTGCCGGGAAACGCTGATATTGCATTGCAAGAACTGCTTGCTTGCCACCTTAATCCCAGATAGCCAGGGACCAAGGGCAGACCGCTTTAAGCAGCATGCCATTGCTTAACCTTCGTTTTTGCATCGATTGTGAAGCTTTCTTACTTTCAGAATCGACAAATAATTGGTCGAGGGGTCTCTTTGAGACTTGCCTCCACCTAATGCAGAACCACGCCTATATGAGGGGAGGCTTTTCATGAGTTAAAGTAAGCGCCGTATCAGAAGAGCCGTGATGGTTAGATTTAGTCCAAATCAACGCAAAAATTTCCAGAGAACGAACTTTTGCGTGTTGTAACGCGCGCTCCATTCGACATCTTGGTCACGCGCACAAATAAATTCTGATAAAACCCCGCTGTTCAGAATAGCATACCTAACGACAGCGTTTAAACATTTTCAGATGCCACTTGTACCATCCTTTTTTTTTGTTTTTAGCTTTATAACTTAGAAAGTATGGCTTCGATGCACAGTAAGGGGAAAAAAAGAGTAGTTTGAATATTTCCTTTTTCAAAAAAAAGAGTAGTTTGAATATTTCCTTTTTCAAAAAAAAAAAGAGTAGTTTGAATATTTCCTTTTTCATCTCGTATGTAACTCGCACATGAACAAACCTCTTTAACGAGACACGTCAGCTCTCAATTAGAGTCTCGCGTCCCACAAGTCTCTAAAAGAGAGTTATGGCGTTTCTTTATGTAAGGTTGTATATACGACAGTAATATACGTCGCAAAAAAGCGAAACAGGACTCTTTTTTTTTCATCGAGTGTTGAACTTTTTTCCAAATGTATCCGTATTCCTCGCAGTCCAAAAAAAGGAAACTTCTTTATTATCACTTCAGCAATATCAAATGTCAAAATGGGGTTTCTACGTGCGGTGTGATTTCTCGCATCGCTTACACAATCGTAACAACAACCTGAACACCTTACGTTCCAGATGATTTAAAATAAGAGGTGCTCGACAGGTAAGCAGCAACGTGCTCACAGCTATAGAAAAAATCCGGCAAATCTCACGCACTGTGGAAATTGATGTAGTGCAAATCAGGGGGCTGCATACACCGCATTGTTGGCTTTAAAGAAACAAAGGCATTCACGTCATGACCTGTCGTTCACTATCGCATTTTGATCATGAATTCATATACAATCTGGTACGTACCAAGCTATTGAAATGTATATTCCGGTATATACAAAGCTTGTCCTGTAATTACTCTTTGTGATACTCATGCCATGGCAGGTTTCATATATATCGAATTAATGAAACGCCCTCGTAAGCACAAGGATCATGTCATGTGAATCATGACGTACATGACACGCATTACATGATTTTCATGTTACAGTCTGTCTATTATGCTCCTCGTATACTCATGCCATGTCACGCCGAGTTTTGTGTGTCAACGTATTTAAACGGCCATGAGAGAACAAATACCATGTCATTTAAATCATCATGTTTATGATATGCATATCATAATTTTCATGTTAGTACCTATAATTTATGTTCGTCATAAACTCATGTCATGCCTTTCCCATTCTGGTATATATAAAGCTAACTAAAATACCACGAGAGCAGGAAGGCGTAGGCGGCTAGATGAATAGATACGATTAAAGTGCCTGTGGTTCCCTAAGAAATCTAAAAACGCGTTCATTTAAAAACGAGATTTATAAACGCTTCGCAATAAAAGATGCGTGCACACGTGCAGTCGAATACTAAGAACTACAAAAGTGTAAGGGAAAGTGAAAGCCGGTTTCTTTAGAGGCGCATAGACGTAGCAGATCTTTCTTTTTACGTTCATTTGAAGCAACAACTGTCGCTATTAAGACCAATCTAAGCTCGAGTCATCCGTGTATCCATGCGGACCAGACTTTTTTTGTTCTTTTTTTTAGTAGTAGTAAGCTTAAAATACGGGGCTAAGCAACAAGCTGAGTCAGTGTTTCCAAGGGTTCTCGCCCATCTCTTGGAAAAGTGTCTTTAGTTCCACATCGCGCGCTCGCCGACACAGCTTGAAATGGAAATGATGCTCTCGAAGTGGACAATGATTTGGAGCCTATGGCTTCTGTGCCCCATAGTGCTTGCTGATGATACTGACCTGCATCCGTGTTTTCTCAAAATTTTTGGTAAGTAATGCCCATTTTCTCTTGAAACGGAACAAGAAAAAAAGAAACGAAGAGTTTGAAACTCGCACGACTAACACCGCGAATTGAACGACAAGCTAATCCTGAAAACTTAGAACTAGCTACTGTTGTACATATATACTGTAAATGTATGAGCCGTTGGGCTAGTATATACGATGCTTATATGATGAAGAGCGGTTTAAAATTGTCCATGAAAAAAGTTGGAGGACGCTTGAGCTTGGCCTTCAAGAGCAGAGCGCGATGGCTAAATCGGGCCCTCTTCGCGTCGCCTTCTCAATCACTAGCCTGCTTTTGCTACCCACTGAACATCTCAACCGCGCCGGAAGGAAAGGAACGTCTGTGCCCGTGACTTTGACCGTTTCAAAGCATTTTGGAAGGCCTATTGCAAGTAGAGTTTCCAACGGCTCACTACGCCATAATTATTCCTTTGGGAACGGGCGAAGTGTCCACTACACGTCGGTTAGGTAGCACGCATAATTGCGCAGCTGCACACTTTGTTGATGCTGTTGCAGATAATGATGATTATTTACGCCTGTGCGCTTTAGCATTGGTAGGCATTTAAACCAACAACTCCTTGCGCGATTCATATGCTTTGACGCCTTTTGCAACTTTGCGCTCCTCCCACGCAATATTGCATGCATTAAGGACACTCCTAGCGCTACATCATATTCTCATAGGGTTTTATTTTCGTTGAAGCAGTTTAAACCACCTGCATCGCTCCGTAGTAGACCACCTGCTTGCCACACAAAAGTCTTGGCTTCGATTCCCATTCGAATGGAAGATTTTTCGCATCTATCACAAGTATTCGGTCACGGTAAATGCTGATTTTTGGCTCACAAGCAACGACGATGACATCGACGCCGGAACTTCTGCGAAAGGAGCTCTTCCTCTAGGAACAACCAACCAATCTTCAACGCTGTTGCGTTAGTAACTACGCCCAGTACACTAGGGCTTGTTTTGTTATAGGAAATAAAGCGGCCCCGTGATACTGGTAGCCAAGCAAAAGCTCAGCAACTTTTGAATATGTGGTTTTATTTTTCAACCTAGATAGCAATAAAGTCAAGTGATGCAGTTATGACTATAAATAAAATGTTTGCTTAGCTATTTCCTTTTTTATTTGACGTTTTGTATCTTTCATTAAAACTTTCTCCTGGGCGAGTTGGTTCATGCTTGCAAGGAAAAAATGGATGCGCACAAACTGTAGGCAAGGACGCAGAGGACACGGACGAGCGCAAACTTTCTACTAACTTTATTTTTCGTCGTCGCAATCAATATACATATATGCTCATTCACTCACGTGGTAACAACGGTGAACACACTGTCATGCTCTGCAGAATACAGAAGGTCACGCAAGAACCTCATTTCACTTTCCAACGCAGAAATTGTAGACACTAGCGCAGGTGTCACCTCCTGTCGAGAACCCTAAACTTAAGATTACCACGCCCGAGCTGTGGGAGGCTATGCTGCTCAGCGCGTGCCCGGATGACCAACTCTGGGCAGTCCGGCTGGCCGAAGACGCCGCCAAGACCCAAGGTCTGGCCGCCGCCTGAGGAAGGGGGGCTCCGGTAGGGCTAGTCTCCCGGCCCCCGCCTCCCTTGACCCCAGCAAGGACAAAAATAAAGTTATGTCTCTCTCTCTCTCTCCTGTTGAGATATAAAAAGCTTCCATCAGCTCCCGAGCAGTGCTATCATGGATTTTGCCCAAAACGACGAAAAATAAAGTTAGTTGAATGATTGCGCTCGTCCGTGTCTTCTGCGTCCTTGTCCATAACTTGTGCGCATCCATATTTTCGTTGCCTGTATCTTTATTTAGTCTTTTCATTCGTTCCGCCAACGAGTGGCGATATTACTATTATCGCTTCGAATGGCATTCTCTTCGTCCATTCTCGCCACTTTCGCCTACGTAGATGCAAATAGGTCGTGAAGCTTCGGACAAAAAGCGGTCCAGAGTCTACTGCCAGCGACATCAACAAGGGGAGTTCTGGCCGCTGCGATTGAAGCGCAACTAGATGAGGAGGCAAGAAACAGCTATAACGAAAAAGAAAGTTCAATTCAAGCGCGAAGTTACATCTTACAAATGACAAAAATGACAAAGTTGACAAATGACAAATGACAAAATGACAAATTACAAATTACAAAGTGTGCAAAGACTTAATTAAAATCTTTATTTATTATCAAAAATATTTCTATCAGCGCCTTCTGAAGAACAGGCACACGCCATTATTATTCAATGCAGCCCTTGCTTGGCCAAGTCAGTGCGTGTAAAGGCGCGCTCGTAAAGTTCTTCTGCAACGACACCCCCCATTGTGTCTTTTGGTGCTTCGCATTTGCATGCGTTCTCGGAGTTATTGTGGTGAGAATTAATTTTTTGCTGTGCGTGGAGCATAGATCGGCAAACTCACTCATGAGTCGACTCACTCCGACTCGCCGTGTGTCTAAGTCTGAGTGAGCCCCGGTGTGAAGTATCTTTGTGAGTTTGAGTCCGAGTGAATCTAGTTGAGAAAAGCTTTAGTGAGTCCGAGTAAGTCTGGTTCAGGAAACTGTTGGTGGGTCTTTGTCCTAGTGAGCCCTAAACGCAAAACACATTTATTGAGTGAGTCTGGGTGAGCTCGACATTTTTTGCCGACCTACGGTCCCATCAAATCAACTTCAGCATTACTAACAGCTCATGTTGGCTCACGTTTGTACTCACAACTACTCACACATACTTCAACGCCCTAACGTCCATACGCCAGCTCAATATTTATTCATCCGAGGAATGAGATACGAAGGGTGGGAGCGAGAGACACCTGGATCTCCGCACGCAAGCTGTTTCACGTGCAGTTCTTATCAAAAATATCTCGAGTGAGTCATGTCTTTCTATAAAAATGTCCTTACTGAATTGGAACCACTGGTAACTCGTATATACGCTACAAGATCAAAAGGTGTCAATTAGAGCACCGATTATGCGAGATATTGGTGTTAAAGAGCATTGAATCCATCGTCGAAAAAGCTATTTATACGCTAGCGGACTCATGAGTCGCCTCACTCAGACTCACTCAGGCACATATCGAGCCGCGAGTGTGAGTCTGGGTGAGTCCGAGTGAGATATATTTTGGTGAGTTTGAGTGCGAGTGACTCCGCTTGAGGAAAATTCTGGTGAGTCTGAGTCCCAGTGAACCCGAATGGCAAAACATATTTCATGAGTGAGTCTCAGTGAGTTCCACATATTTTTCCGACCTATGGCGCGGAGTTGCGAGGTGCGTTTTATAGTGGGTGAAAATGTTGAGTACTGTGTCCCACGGGCACGGTGTTCTACGCGACGATGTGGATAACTTCAAACGCCGAACGTTCCTTGGTACCAGCGCAGACGATGTGATATGCAAGGATGCAATTGCAACGCGCATACGCCTGGTGACCCATCTCGACTTGAACAGACGCCGGAGCAACATTTCGGAGTGCTCTGCTCCCTGTATTTTCATGAATCAGCGTTCCTGCGGCCTGGTTTCATTCGTGAGAACATAGCCCACACAATGTCTCCTTTATCGGTGAGCACGTAGTCAACACATCTATCGTGCTAAAATTAACATGCCTGCATGGGTTGCACGTAAGGTTAATTTGTTGGAATATAAGGCAAAACAGAGCACACGTAGTGTCCGCGCACGTTTTGTACATATTAACACAGTTGTTTTGTATTGTGCACCATGTAATAAAATTGCGTTATTGTGACCTTTTAATTAAATTAAAATTTTAGAATTTTCGTGTGACGAGGCACCATTTCTCCTTGTTCAAATAAGGGCACGAAGCACACAAGCAATGCACACTTCAAGGCACCTGCGTATTTACGAAGCAATTACACCATGCCCCAAAATATGAGAGGTACGCTGCTGCTTGCTTTTATCCAGCTGCGGAACATGCCTCGAACGCGGAATAAAATTTTGAAAGATAAAATTTCCTAGTAAAGCCAAGGCGAATTAAGCAGCAGTTGGCTTGAACACCGTAGTCTAGTCATGAGTCTAAATTAGCTTAGATGGCTTTGACTTGAACTGGACTACCAAACACTCGCCTCGGATGGCAATGACACGAGTCCTCAGAGATCAGGGACGATGAAAACTACATTTACGTAGGTGATATTTCACGTTAGTGCCAAGAAAATGACGTCACTTCATTATAGAATATTGTGTCACATCCGCTTTACTTTATGATTCCGGCGGAAGTGCTCCTCACACAGATGGGGCCAAGCCTAATGAGCAACACAGTAAAAACTTTTACACCTTTAAGGCTGTAATACGGGTGTTCGCGTTAAAACACCCTTGTAAACACCCCTTTTACACCCTTAATTACAGAATTTGGGTGTTAGTAAGTAAAACACCCTTGCAACACCCCATTTACACCCTCATCTGAGGTGTGTTAATGGACAAGGATACAAATATACGACATTTTTTCGGCAGGTTTCGCTTATATGTGAAGTATATATGAACCATCCTGATACCAGCAATGCATCTAACTAATAGCTACTTTCGGGTCTAGTAACCGATCGAAACAAAAGTAAAGTAGTGTAACCACAACAGTGTTCATTCATAAAGCGCGTCAAATACGAAGGTCGGAGACACAACAGGACTGGCCTTTATCCAATAGAATCAGCGCCAGTCCTAAATAAATATGGCGTGTCGACGTCTACACCAGTTGAATAACTTTAATTCGAAGACAAGTACATTTTGTAGTAATGATTAGCAAATTCCAAATTTCTTCAACATAGCGTTTCCTGTTGCCGCAACAGATGTTTCAAATTTTTACGCGCCTTGATTCCGAGCTTTTTCGAAAGTCAGAACAGTGCGCGCATCAATTAATCGTGTAGCTTGTGTTTATATCAATTTTTTGATATAAAAGTGCCCTGGCCCCCATGCCACACACCTTGATTTTGCAGGTGTGTGGCCTGGGGATTTTGCAGTATTGCAGCCCTAACACTGGATGCTTCATGATGATGCTTCATTTTTTTGTTACTGCTAGAATAAATTCTGCGTGAATAAAGCAGTAATAAAAGCGTGCGCTGTCGGCGCACAGCGCTACGACGTTTGACAACGATTGTGGCCAGGATGAAGAAGCAACTGCCTCCATAGCGGCGCGACAGGAAAGACGACGGCAAGTCGATGGGGCACCGACCCAACGAGGACGTGCCAACCTAGAGTTTCGAGGAAGCCGAGGCTAAGCGACTGCGAATAGACAAAGACACCGAGTTTCGAGTGAGGGAGGCGGCGTCGCGGCAACGGTACGACAAGGCTCGTCGGGAAGAGAAACGTTCGGCCGCCCAGCAACGAAGGGAATACGACCCTCGCTTGAGAGTCCTGGAAGTTTTCCGTCTCCGAGAAAGAGTGGTTACAGCCGGTTCTGAGGGACAGTTTAATGGCATCACATTATCATCACTATACCACAGCTAAAATAGTACTTAGTAAAAGAGACCCTGCATCCACTGTTTCATCAGTCTTCACGACGTTAAGTCAGTGAAGCTGCGCTAAGTTTTGCCACTGAATATTGTACTTGAGCGCTGTCACACACAGCTCATGCAGTCCATACTGTGTCGTCGCAATGCTTACTGCGATTCGAATACACTGTGTGAGTAGCATAACAAAACATAACACTGCCGGAGAAAGAAAGCTGCGCCCACGTGACCCAACTAAGTCCGGAGAGCCGCCTCGGCCTTCGCAGCCGCCACGCGTGCGCAGCGCGCGGCGCACGGAACAGCTCTATGTACCACGTGACTTATGCAACGCGCTCAGACACGCCGCCGGAAATAGTCTCCCGTTTTCTATGTGCCTTGCGCGTCGCCTCCCGATCGGTCGAGTTTTGCAGTCGGTGTTCCTGTCGTTTGAAATGTGCCTGCGCTCTGTGCTCGTCCTTTACCTTCTGCCAGTGCAGCTTATTATGAAGATGCAGTATACTCAAGGGGAGACCTGCAACTTCATATCGTGGAGCTCTATGAACTGAAACGGTATGTACCGCTATCGCGTTGCTATGGTCAGCGCTTTGTTTACTCCGAGAGCGCGATAATAACGCCGTTAACTAAGCTTTTCTTTACTGGTTGACGATAGGTGAGCATTTGTTAACGTTGCGAGCATATTTGAGTGTGTTGTTTCATGGGGATGAAGGCAAAGTTGTGTGACAGTAGGCGCGGGCAAGCTTTGCATTGTTTCGTGTTGGAAGCAGAGTGCGCATGCGCGGCTGTGATTCCGCGGGAGAATTGAACACAGTTGTGGCGGCGACCATAGAGTTTCCTAAAATGACCTATAGGGAACTCTGGCGCTGCGATCGTTCAGTCACCATGGGAATAATGGGTAGTACACGGATTTGCCTAGTCTTCGTGCTTTTCGGCTTCGAACGCACTTGTGGCTTTGTTTATTGCTATGTTTTGGTTTTCTTTCGGATGAAAGAATGGATCGTTGTGAACTTCGTGACCAGATTTGAATCGGTGAGCCTAAAGAAGTTAAAGTGGTGAAGTGAAACTGCTGATTTTTGCTGAACTTCGTTTTGCGACAAAGCGGATTCAGGCGACGCGGAGCCAAACGGAGCCGAAAGAACGAAGTTTGGACAAATCCGTGTACTACCCATGATTCCCATGCTGGCTGAAGCGCGATGCATTGCAGCTCCCATAGACACTAGCGCCAGAGTTCCCTCTAGTAAGTATTGTAGGAAACTCTATAGCGGCGACCTCCTCTGTCAGCAGTGGTGTTAGAAGGGTGCCCGGCTTGCGATGAACCACTACTTTGGTTTAAGAATAGTTGGGTGTGGACGGCGCTTTTAGCTGTAAGCGTCAAGCATTTGTAAGGATCGTATGCTTGGGCCTGTTGATAATCCATGTGCACTTTTTTTTTCGCACAAAAAGACAAAGGACAGAAAACAACGACGTGGTGTCCGCATCGTCCATTTCCGTCCTTGTCCGTTTTGTGCGCTAAAACTACCGTGATGCTCGGGTTGACGCGTGTGGGTCATTTTAACGCAGCATATTGCTTCGCTTTAGGTGCCCCTCACGAAGCTCACCTAAGTGCTAATACATGCCGTTCCGTTAAATTTGTACCAACGTTTTAATTCATCCGCAACATAGGTTGTCTGATAATGCCGGCACCCGTGCATGTGGAGCCGTCCGTTAAACTTGAATTGTGTTCGAACGAATTTTTCATTGTGTGTGGCCGAATTGCCTTACCTGAACTGTGCAAGCGCTAGTTCGAGCATCAGTGCGCGCATAGGCGTGCGCAGGGTTCCCCATCGGGGGAAGGGGGAGGGGAGGAAAGTTAATCGCTGCCCCCTCCCCCTGCCTTACTAAGTCAAAGTATGGGGCAGAATTTGCGCCCCCCCCCCCCCCATTGGGAATGCGCGCACTCATAGGCGTGCGGGCAATGCGCGCACTCATAGGCGCACGTGCGTACGCCTATGAGTGGGCGCATTCGAACACAATTTATTTTATTCTGTTTGTTTCATTATGTCTAGCTTTCATTATTGTGTTGTGGTTATTAAGAGTTATATGTGCCTCGGCCCGCTTTGGCGTTGCAACTTCAAGAAATACTTTTACGTGTACAAACATTATAGAACGCAGTTTGTACCACCATCTCTAATGACTAGTAATAGACAAGCCTAATGGTCTATGAGATATTTTTAATTCTCCAGTCATCTTCAAGGCTACAAGTTGCAGCCTTGAAGAAGAGAAGTCGAAAGGATCGAAATTCAATTCTTTGGCTCCAGCACTTACGTTTCGATCAAATCCAAGTCGTCTGGAGACCGTTATGTATCCGTTCTACCAATAGAACGGGGCCGGAGACCGTTCTGTGACCGTTCTTGCCTATTCTCACGTCTTGAACGTCAAACGAGCCTCCACCAATCGCGTGCGGCCCACTAGAATGGACCACCTCCGTTCTGTGACAGACCGCTTACAAAATAGCCCCCTGATGCACGCTGATGTCTGTAGCGCCCCAAGGGTGCTGACAGGGAAGAAAGTTCATATATGCTTCTCCCTGCAACTGCTACCCTTTCAAGGGTGTTTTCATGTATTACACCCTACTCACACGGGGGTAGCTTGTCCTAACACCCATACTTTAGGGCTGTTCGTAAACAACCCTATATAGCAGTAGGGTGTCATGTATCCTTACACCCTACTTTTTAAGGGGTGTTTCTAAACACCCTGTGTTTAGAATGTTCCCAAACACCCTAGAAGGGTGTTGCCCGTGCGACAAATAAAAACCACCCTTAAGGGTGTAAATTTTTTGCGTGTACTAGAGTACTTTATTAAGCAGCAAATGAGCGGCCATTTTGTGAACATAAGGGCATCTACGGGAGCTTCGCTACGACAGAGTGTACTAGAAGTGGGGAGTGCTCGGAACAAGCTACGAAAAGTGAAGCCCAAACATGGTCAGGCCACTTGTGCCGCTGCTATCGGTGGCCTGCAATGTTTCGTCCTTTAACAGTAGTGCGTTGCTCCGCCGACGTGCTTCAGGGGTATAATGCCCGTTTCCCACTCAAAAGGTGCGGGTTCTAATCGCAGCTGTAGATAGTTGCTTTTTTGTTTTTATTGTCACTTGTTAAAGCTGTATTTTTTTCCTCCGTTTCTTAAAACTAGCTTCAGTTGCTACGTATTACTTCAAAAATAACGTGAAATGTGAAGTGAAATAGAAGAAGTTTTACACTGAGCGCAATTATTTGCAGCGCCATCGCACGGCATTCAACAGAAACATAAAGTATGGCCTGAGATTTTTGCAAATACGAGGCTCGGAACGAGACTTCAATTTTTACGTTATTTTTTGCAGCAATACGTAGCAACTGAAGCTAGTTTTAAGAAACAAAGCAAAGCCAATACAGCTATGACAAGTAACACTAGAACTAAAGACCCACCATCTACAGCTGCAATTCGAACCCGGGCCTTTTAAGTGGGAAACTAGCATTCCACCCCTGCACCACTTTGCCGGAGCGGTGCGAGACTGAAACGATGACACATTGCAGGTTACCGATCACAGCGCCACACGCGGCTTGAACATGTTTGCGCTTCACTTTCTGTACACTGGTGCTGCGGTCGATCTGAGCACTACCCTGTTCTAGTACACTTTAGCTAGGAGTGACACTCACATTGCTTTCGCTGTCTACATGTCCACGATTCCTTTAGTATGTTCTGAGGTAGATATTTTTTGCTTCTATGCCCGAGAACGTGCCAACAATGTCCAAAAAATTAAGAAAATGGCACAAAGCGTGCTGAGTGGTTGCGGGATGGGAGACCTCGGAGAGGAACACCTAACGAAAATCTTCCTCTTTTCAACAACAGGTAAGCAGACTTTTTTCCAAGTCGTTATGAAGTAGCAAGCACCACCCTGAACAGAACAGCTATAGGACGGAACGAAAAATTTTCCGCGCTTGTTCCATGTTTTTGTTCGGCGAAGCTCTTTTTCAGTGGTGTAAGAATATGAAGCAAGTCTATGCCATTTTCTCATTAGCCGATTCAGGCTGTTACTGACGGGCAGACGGCAACTTCGCTTCTATATTGCTTAGAGGTCACTCTTAATTTTTTTCCACGTAAATAAATCTTGCAATTTATATTTCCCGAATGCAGATCAATGCTTTCTCCACAAACTGATTTGGCGGGACAGCGTTCTGCCGCCCACTTTTTTTTTTTGTCAATTAGCATCTTGGAATATGCATAAACATATCAGAAAGAAATTACGCGGCAGTCACTATTTTCTTTCTACGTAAATGACAGGTTCTAGCTACCTGAGGACCCTTTTCGAGCTACCGAAAAACTATTTCCTTTTAAATCTGTGCTCATAACGACAAGGTTTTTTCGTCGATTCTTCCTATTCCCGCCTTCAGTTTCGCTTTTGCATGTTACTTATACATTTTCACTGTAGTATTTCAACGTTTTTCTAGGTATGTTGCTCGGTGGGACAATAACAGAGGAAACCCGGCGCATCTGAGATGCTAGCAAATGTACTGTGGCTGTCGCCTCTGTTAGGATCGCTTCACAGAACAGGCTTGCGCCAACCTGACCAAAAGAAGAATTTTATGGCCCGTTGTTCCGATTGTTGGAATGGAAGAATGGACCCTGCTCAACGAAGATAAGGAAAATGAGTTATTTGTGGTTTTTTGACACTCTGCTCCGCTGTGGTTCACTATGTTTTTACGCCTTATTTTCTCATGCGTAATTCACGTGCGTTATTAAAACCTCAATCCAAATTATACCATAGACGTTGGATATTTGGATACAAGCAAAGTCTGATCTTCGCTACGATTTTTAAACGTGATTTAAATTTCTCCGAGCAGAAGCCACTGCCGCTGTAGCTCAGGACTACCTCGGCCAAAAAAAGGGTAGCAGATATGCACGCGCAGGCTTGGTACTCTTGCGCATCTAAGGAAGAGAGCATTTCCTTGCTTTAAGTAAAAAAGACGAAAAAATTTGGTGTGCGGTGCAGCCACACACACTCAATAAATTGAGTGTTTCATTAGAGCGACAGCGCCTTCTTTCGCGACGGACCTGTCCAATCTCTTTTTTCTAACATGATGCGAAGGGTAGAAATAAAACTCTGCAGTTTCAAAGATTTTTTTGCATTTTGTTTCTTTGTAATTTTTGTGTTTGTGCGAGGAGTGCAATCGTGTCGACATTGTCTTTTCTTTTTGCATGTTATGATATTTCTTATTGTGCCAATTTAACTATGTACTTGTGTGTATATTTAAATGTTTAGATGACTTTAAAAAAGTTGTCACTTTTTCCGCCTTGTATTGCTGGCATCTGGGACTAGTCAAACTGGTTTTATATCATAGCTTTTTTTGCCGCATTCCATACCACACATTGCATCTAGGCTTCATGCATGAGTATAAAAAATATAAACAATATAACACTGTGGTGAAATAAACCTCAGACATTATTCAACCAATTCACAGGGTACGGCACAAAAGCCAACAGCAAAGCGACAACTGGTTCACATTTTTTTAAACAGCGAAGCTGTTCTGGGTCGATCTGTCTACGTCCGGGAACCGTGGTATCTCTTGTGGCCATCGTAAACGGGTATGCGTCACAGATATTAGGTAAATCCCACTACTCACCACTGGTCCGCTAAAAATGAAGACAACAGCACAACAAACGGGTAGGTGCCACAGAAGTATGTGCGGTTAATCAGAACATTGTCATCATGATAAACGCGTGTGCCACGGAAATTGGGTAAATTCACTACACACAACTTCCACTAAATAGAAAGAAGGCAATAGTTAGCCCAAGAAATGGCGCGCGCGTTACCATAGTCGCATCACCGTCACTAGATACTTTGCGGCTATAGAAGGGGGTGGTCATAACGCCACCTCAAGCCTCAACCAGGAGTGTTTAATAAAGACCAGTGATAAAAGATATCGGAGCATCTTAAGCGAGGGTGTCTTTGTAAACGTGTATAAGAGTTCTATGGTCAAGATGCAATAAAAGTATACTACGGTTCATCATACCATACCACCTCAAAGCTTAACAAAGAATGTTTCATAAAAAGCAGTGATACAACATACCTGAAACACTTACAAAACATAGAAATGTGTTAGCCTGACGAAGGGAACGCCACTAGTTTCACTGTTTCAATGGTGTCCGCGAAGTGGAGGTGGTTGGATTTATTTTTTTCTTTTTGACGCACTGAATCGCGTAGGGAAATGTTTTATAGAGCACGTTGGCGTGGTCTGCAATTGCACGGGATTACCATAATTAATAACAACACTAAGTACTGACTCTTAACGTCCCAAAACCACGATATCATTATGAGGCACGCCGTAGCGGAGGACTCCGAAAATTTCGTCCACCTAGGGTTCTTGTACGTGCACCTAAATATAAGTATACGAGCCTCATGCATTTCCGCTTTCAGGCCGCGAAATGCGGCCGCCACGGCCGGCATTCGGTCCCGCAACCTTCGGGTCAGCACTCGAGCACCACAACCACTAGACCACCGTGGCTGGTGCAGGATCACCATACACTGCGAATGAAAGATAAGCTAAACAGACATCTACCCAAAGAACATGCAGGCTCCGAAAAGCGCCGCACAGACATGCTGCAGCACATTTGCTACGCATAGCTTATGTTGCCGCTAAATGACATCATTTGAGTCATAAAAAAAAGATTAGAGAGCTTTGCACAAGTGGTGCCAAGCCTGCAGAAATCGCAGAGTTGCGCGGCCATCTTATTTCTCTTTGACTATTTTTTTCTTTCTTCCACTCTGGCTTCTTTTTCTCTGTTTCCGTTATTAAGTAGTTTTTTTTGTTTTATTTGTATTTATTTTTTTTCTCTCTCTTTCTATTTCTTTCTCTGTCTTGATCTTTCAATCTGTCTTCCTACTTCTTCACTATTTCTCTCTCTCTGTTACTCGCTTGCTTCCTCTTGCAGTCTTTTTTTTCTATTTCTCTCCTTTCTGCAGCAAGCTCACCGCGAAAATAATTGAAAAGCGATTGATATAACACTTAAACAACTGTAATATTCTTTCGCCTGACCTATTCGGATTTATTTGGTCACTCTACTGACCTAGCACTTACTCTTATCTCTTTGTGACCAACTAAAGAATGCCATTGATGACGGTAAATTTGCAAGTTCCATATTCGTAGACTTTTCCCGGGCGTTTGATAGCATTGACTGGGACATTCTTAATGTTAATCTAGGCTCAAGTGGCATAACAGGTCCTCCTTTGCTATAATACTACGCGACTATTTATGAGATCGGCAAATGTACTATGTCTGTCGCCTCTGTTAGTGTATGCAGACGCCGGCAGAAATCTGTTTTTCTAATAAAGAGTCCTTCTCTCTCTGTTAGTGTATGCAGTGCTTATTGTAACCTAACATGACTAATTTAGGTGCACCACAGGGATCAATTTTGGGCCCCTTACCATTTAAACACGAAAGTGTTTTATGCCGGGTCCATCAAGACTTCACTGACGTATTTCCGTCAGGATGTAAAGTTGTGAAATGTACACTAACAGGTGACAAAGAAAAAGCTACAAGAAAAAGTTGCGTCCCTGAGATATGAGCCCACGACCTCTCGCTCCGCAGCGCGTGGCGCTAAACGACTCGTCCACAGAGCGTACGTTCTTCAGCACACTAACGGCAAGCTATTTATATACGCCATTTACCACTGGCGGTACTCAGAGCCCGGTGGCACTTCAGCCTGCTCTGGTTATCACCAGCGGGATGGCGCGAAGGGCGTGTATAAAAGGTCGTCGCCCCACTCGTTGCAACGCGCCCGCTCCTCCACCATACTTGCCTACATGGCGTGGTCGCCCGTAAGAGCGTGCTCATCTCGCAATGATGGTGGTTTTTACGTTTTGTGCGTTCGCTGCAAAGTCTGCGTTGAAGTTACAAAGCGCAGAAAGGTCACTTCGCTCGCTGCAGCGGCCGCGTCCGCGAAAGGAGCGTGCTGCTCAAACATAAAGAAGTAAGAAATGTGACAGTTTTTAGTTCACGCTCGCCCTGAGTATACTTGTGCGCTCGTTTCGTGCGTCCCCTTTGTGTTCGATGATGCGATGCCTTCGAAGCGCCAATAGACATTCTACAAGCTCTCATATATAAATGCACAATAAACGCTCAACTGCCTCTGTGAAGACACGTTTCATTTTCGTGTTATAAAGATTCCTATGACGGAGGGGTCAGCAGCGTTTTTTTTTTAATTTTATAATAATGACCTGCCTGACTTCCTCACCTCTTCTAAGGGCATATTATATGGTGATGACACCACAATCATTATTTCTAACGAACATCTGTCAGTTTTAGTTACCCGGCCTAACAGTGACCTTCATAACTTGTTAGGATGGTGTGAAGTTAATGGACTTACCATTATTCCCATTGAAACTAAATTTCTTTTATTCTCATCACAAAATAAATCTCCACAGTGTATGCCGCCCATTTTCACTTATAAGCACTAATTATCAGTAAGTGAAGAATGCCTATACTTAGGCGTAAACATCGACTGTAACTTGAAATTTCAAAACCATGTAAAACGTCTAAAAAAAGTTGTTATCACGTGGAATACGCATTTTATTCAGGGCGCGCCAATTTTTTTCACGACCTGTATTGCTCTCACTCTATTTGGCGTCTCTACGGTCCCACATTATTTACTGCATAACCTCCTGGGGTAACACATATACTACTCACCTAAAGCCACTACAAATTCTTCAGCAACCGGCAATTCGATTATTCACGTCAAGTCCACCCACCAACAATGCCAAACATTTGGTACAAGGAAATAACATTGCCGGCATTGCCGCGCTTGTCAAACACAATGTTGCCACTTTTCTTTTCAAACTAATTATGGAAGAAATCTCATTGTGATTATTCCCTTCATCCTCTTTATTTAATACTAACGGAACTCGTTTCGCGCAGCAAAACAACTTCATTCTGCCCAAAGTACGAAATGATTAGGGCAAACAGACAGTTCACTTATGGGACATATATAAATATGGAATACGCTACCATTTCTAATTCAGATTCAAAATACCCAAAATATCGCCATGAATTGAAAAAAATTGTTATGCGACACTCATTCTTCTGTATAACTGTTTTTTCCCTAGGCCTGTCATTCACTCTTCAAACTGTTGCTTCTTTCTCCTTCTCTAATGTTGTTTGTACATAATATACATTACCAATGACACGTTGTGGATGTTAATATTGTCATTTGGTTACATCTGTATCTCATTATTTATAATTTTCTAATCTTACTACCTTTCCTTCAGTCGTTGTAAATCAAATATTCATGTTTACAATGCACAGAAGGTCCCTTTTCAGTTTATACTGCAGGACTTCCCTCTGTATATCTTTATCTTGTACACTGTATTGTGAAAGAATAAAAATTGATTGATTGATTGATTGATTGATTGATTGATTGATTGATTGATTGATTGATTGATTGATTGATTGATTGATTGATTGATTGATTGATTGAATCTTTGATTCTCTCTCTGTCACATTTTCATTATCTTTCTACGCTTCCTTCTCTCTATTCCTCGCTTGCTCACTCTGTCCATGCTATGATTTACTCTTCCTCACCCCAGCTCCCATTCTTACTCTCTTCTCTGTTTCTCGCCCTCACTTTCTCTATCTCTTTCTTTCTCTTTCTTCCTTTGCTTTCATTTTCTAGCTTTCTTGCTTGCTTCCTCTTTACTTCCAGAGGGGGAACAGCGCAGAAAAACGGGACGCAGAAAAAGTGACCACACAACACAAGCGCTTTTGTTGTGTGGTCACTTTTTCTGCGCCCCGTTTTTTGCGCTGTTCCCCCTCTGCATCATGTACCAACTGGCCCCTCAGAACACGCCTCTGCAATTTATTTTTTTACTTCCATCTATTTCTCTATCTGTGTTTTTTTCTCTTTCTTTGATCCCTTCTCTTTCTCTCTATCGTTCTTTTTCTGTCTTTCTCCCTATTTCTGTCTGTCTTTCTATGCTATCCTTTACTCTCTTCCTTCTTTACTTCCTCGTTACCGTCACATCTCTCCTCCTCACCCTCAGTTAGCTCCCCAACCCCCTTGCTAAACTATACTGTGATGAATGGAACAAAAATTTCGGCAGATCGCACGTACCGTGGGAGTCGATGTCATGCGAAGCATGCGCGGCATTGTGACTGTGGCGTAATTTTTCACATTGAGCCGAATACGTGGCGAAACGCTTGGTGGCTGGGGACGAATCGCATGAGCGCCAAATGCAAGACAGCAGGATCAAGCTTCGCACTACGGCGATCCAGGTTGCAGACAGGGAACGCGGCCGTCCGTGCTGCTGCCGCCCAACCACGACCCGAGGCGGCGTTGCCAGCACGAGTACTGCAGCTTCGTACGTGGCCTGGCCTGCTGCTCTGTCCCTTGCCGAGAACATCGCCGATCACTGCGAGGCGTCTCCATGCTGAGCTGTTCAGCATAGCCACGTGCGTGGCTTGACTAATGGTCACGGTTGTGCCGAGCTTCGCGACTAAAGCGCAAGCTGTCCGCTGAGGAGGCTGACCCTCCCTGCACAGAGCATTGCGACTCCGATGCGGGTTCGTAGTCGTACCCACGCCGTCAAGCTCCATCGCCGCCACAGCGTCGCACATCGAGGCGCACACCGCTACACATCGCCTTTTGCCCGCCTGCTGCCCCTGCACATCAGAGTCCGCCGTGTCGACTATCATGTTTGCATGTATGTTTGTATGTTTTATGTATGTTTGCATGCATGTTTCTATGGAAAATTTAGAGGCAGTCGATTTTCTACGCAGATCAAGGTGAAAAAGTCTTCTGGCATATCCGTGCTCCGACATATCCAAAGTTTAATTGGGGTTCGAATGATTACGCATGCAAGGCAACGAGGATCGGTGCAAGGTTTCTCTGTTATGTGACGCGCAGTAATTCTTTCATATCGCCAGCTGGTAATAAAAGGGTAACTGTCATCTTTGCATAAAAACCGCAGGAAACTTCCGCGGCACTTTAGGGCGTTGCTTTGCGCCAGTCTGTATACTGTCTTGCATGCGTAATCGTGCTAACCGCAATTAAACTTCACGGGCGGATATCTAGGGGCACGGGCATGCTAGAAGAATTTTGCCAAGTGGAACTGAGCAAAACACGACTGACTCTAACTTTTCAATAGAAAAGTGCCTACTTACTGCAGCCACTGAAAAGTTCATTGTGTAATCTCAGATAATTGGGCGGCTGTCAGCGATAATTGTCATCCCACTTTGTGTCCCCCTAGATACGTAACTTTTGTGGAAAGGTGGTCTTCACGTGCCTCCCCGTGGTGAATTTTAGAAAAACCATAAATCTTAATTCTCCTCACCATCTATATCGTTGCACCAAATGTATGTGCACAAAATTATTTGCATTGAAAATTTCTCAACTGCAACCAACTTAGCTTCAATCGTACGAAATGCCTACTGGTATCTCAAAAGTTTTGTACTTCTTGCTCAAAGTATATTAGTTTCATTCTGAAACAACTTATCGGGGTTGTTTTAGGTGCTTAACGTGGCATTTGTTTTTACACTGCGCTGTCAGTGGTTTTTGCTTGTCGCTTTCATAATTGATGGGAGTCGCTGCTGTGTTTGCCGACCAGCTAGGGGGCTGCAATATAATTACAACCACTTCAATAGGAAACCTCCACACGATGTTGCAAATACTGGTGTGTTGTGCCTTGTCCGTAAGCGCATTACCGTATTCGCTATACCGGATCACCGGACAGGTGTACAGCATCCAGGACTGTTAGCGACATACTCACTAACGTGCAGTCTTTTAACATTTATTATTGCGATAGCAATTATATGGACAGTCTCGGCTGGTTTTTGTCCGTCGCAGTCGCCGCCGTCATGCTCCGTATATGTATAAGTATGTGTATATATATATATATATATATATATATATATATATATATATATATATATATAAATGCCCCAAAGAAAAATAATTCAAAAAATGCTTCCGAAGCGCGGAATCGAACCAGGGACCCCTCGCTCCGCAGCGCGTGGCGCTAACCACTACGCTACGAAACGCAGATCCTCCAGGTAGCTAACGGCGAGCGTTATATACACACCCTTTACCGCTGGACGGACTCTGAGACGGCAGGCGCTTATACGCGTTTCTTCATTACCAGCGAGATGGTGCGAGGAGCGCAACGGGCGCGGGGTGTTGTATGTCTTGTGCTTTCCCTGCGACGAAGGTCACTTCGCTCGCTGCAGCGGCCGCGCTTGCGAAAGGAGCGCGCTGTTCAAACAGAAATAAGTGACAACTGCAACATTTAGTTCGCGCTCGGCCTGTGTGTACCTGTTCGTTCGTTTCGTGCGTCCTGCTTTATGTTTCAGTAGTGTTCTTCAAGTGTCGAGCTGTGACGCGTGATAGTTCGCGCTCGTCCTGTGTGCGTTCTGTTCGTGCGTCCTTTGGGCTCGAGCGACGCGCTGGCAATTTCGAGCTGCTTTCCGTTCTTCGCGTTACATTCCAATTTGTTGCTATCGCATTCACTGCTTCGCCGTTGCGGCGAAACTGTGACTTTTTCTTCTACGACATAACATGTGTTGAGCTAGAAACGCTTCAGACGCATTTTATAGTTGCACAAAGAATCACAGGACACCTCCGCTATTCACACTATTGCCACTTGCCGCTCCCATCCCATGGTGCATAATAACCGAAAAAATTTACTCATGACAATTAGGCATCAATTATCCTCAACTTACCTGCCAAACCTAGACAACAGAAAACTCATTGACTATACAAAATATCATAAAACAGCTCGTTGGGAAACTCATGATAAAAACGGTGCATTTGTTATAACAATGCTTCTCGAGTCTTCTTCCTAACGTCTTCAAGATGGTTTATAATGATTTCCGTTGTAACTGAAACTCAGTTTCGCTATTTTACGAAGTAGTGAGCAGAATTTCTGTAACTGTACATTCCAAGCACCCCCGTGTTACTATATATCTGCCCTCAACATCGCCTTGACATAGCAGTAAACTCGAGTAAAATGTAAATAATCAAACAGCAGCAGAAATCGCGCAGACAGTTAAAAGTAAGAATATAGCCAATAGCTTATTTCGACAGCACGTTACAAAAGACATATTGCTGTAAACAAACAGTAAAGAATAGAGAGACTTCAGTAATGTGTGTCATTCAAAAGAAGGACAGCTAAGGAAGCCCTAATGATTTTAAAAACTGTTTGAATAAAGATAGCGGGAAGAAAAGGATACGGTACGCCAATATGTTTTCTCTTAGGTAAATGCTCTTTTAATTGCATCTAGCATCGGGTACAATAATTGCTAGAATCTCCTTTTCGCGTAAGGCAATCTCATCTAATATGTAAGTCACAATTAGTTCACGAGATCCTTCAGATCGCTGATGTGTGAAAGCCACGAGATGCAGAGGAACCCCATTCTTCGATTCTTAAGACATCGCAACAAAGCACCACGCAAGAGAAACTTCGATAATGACTCTACAGCGGCAACAAAGTTTGCGTTAAAGACGCCGCACGCATTGGAGTACGCAGCACAACAAGTGTCACGACACTGACAAAAGTAAAAAGAAATAAAATCTGGAAAACAAAAGGCCAGCAGAACGTAGACGTTCGCGCGCTTGGTTGTGTCCGAGACGGCGCGAGCACCTCAATGTGTCTGTAATCTACCAATGGGGACGCGGAGACACCTTTGCCTGGCCTCGCTAGAAGACTCTGGCGGAAATATCAGAGAGTGTTACTGCGTTAAGTTTTATTCAGGTGGCTTAGTAGCAACAGTATCAGCATGAGAAACTGAGTTCAGCCATGGTTTATTGTTTCACACGGGGGTGTTGCGATGCAGTATCTTGTATCTTGAGATACACCATACATTATTGAGTGTAACGGAAATACAGATACTGATACACGTCTTGCGAAACGTATCGCGATACAGATACAAGATACCCAACGAGTATCTAAGATAGTATCTAAGATACATGTATCTTCGATACTGCCCAGCACTGGCTCGCGCCTGTGAAAGCGAAAACGGCGAGAAACGCGAGGAATGCTGGGCGCTTGCAAAGCAGTTGTGCGCTAGCGGCCCCTTCCATTTGCTCTGGAGAGGGCGCTTGTGCACCACTGGCAGATTTCCATCGGTTGCTCTCGGCCGGAGTGGAATGCTCCGGCGCAGTGCTCGTCAGCCACTCCGAATCCGCCAATGGAAATCACCATAAGTTTCGCGTATCAAGCACGAAAGGAGAAAATGCGTCTAGTGTCGCCATTCCCGCTTACATGGAAGGTGTACCAGCTGACATAGCCTCCCTACACCGTCGAAGCGGGCACATGACTGACAGGAAAGACGCTGAGGGCCTAAGCGGTTACCTCTCGCGTAATGCCACACGTGTGCCCGATGGAAAGATGCGCTCCATGCCGAAGCATGCGCAGATGAGTTTTGTGTCTACCTTCTTTTCTACCACTGTGCGCACTTTCAGTTGTTAGTGGGCGTTCGTATTGTCTCGTTCTCTTCCGCTGTGTCAGTGCTTGCACACCCACTCTATTTGGTAATGAATGCTTAGCAACTAGCTCAATTTTTTTTACTTTCTAAGCTTCGGTTAATACGGAAGGCTGTAACCTAAAAAATACGTTTTCCCTTCACTTAGACAACTTCCGAAGAAGTTTATATAGCGATCCTCCGTTCAACCATCTTTATGTATCCTTATTCTTTGATTAGCATAACGTCCAGTCTGTCCAACGCGGATATGACCGCAACTAAAAGGAACTTTCTAAACCACACCAGGATGGCAGTCCGTAAATTTATTGCTGTGTTTTACAAAACAAATGTTAGTGTTCTCTATTTATTTAAGCTACTCATTGATTCTGTGCACAACGATGCATACTTTACCTATAGCTTATTGTCAGCCATCAAAACAACCTTAACACTATATCGACTTCCGCCTTTCTTTAGCCTGTGTGATGAGAAATGAATCTAAGGTACAGCTACGACTCTTGACACTTGACAAAATGACTGGTCTTTTCAAGCGCTCAGCAAGACTTGCTATAGCAGTATGAGGGTGACATACTTCTAAGAGACGTGTAACCTGAAAATCGAAAGCTATCGCTCATTTGGTGCACACATGATTTCGTGAGGCAGGGCTTAGGGCACAACATGGGGATTCCATTTATTACAACTTTCCAATGTTTCAATAAAATGTTCAACAATTGCTTAGAAGATGTAGGGGATTATTAGCAACAAACATGGTCCTTTACGCGTTGCTATAGCAACTGTAGCTGCACGCTTAAAGTGGTCAATTACTTTCTCAAGTGCGACCATTGTTGGATAAAACTTTAAAGGGGTAATGAACAACCCCGGTTTCGGTGAGCAAACGCATCCTGCGAAAAGCAGACACTTCTATGAGCAGCTTAACCAAATATTGAAGTTTTAGCGTCCTTTTTTCATACAGAGGGCTGTTCTGATCCTCTTTGGAGCTGCCGGCGCCTGCTGTTTGACGTCGAACAACAGATAGTATAATGTTGGCCAATAGCCCACATGAATCAGGAGATGCGTTTGGCCTAGATGTGCCACTTGTCAGAAGGTTCAGCCACGGGGCGGCGCCGCGCTTCATAGACAGCTAAGGTTACACAGTATACCCACTGGCAAGCGGGAAATACAACGCGAGAGAGTGATCGCACTTCGTCACGCACGCTCAAGGTCATGACGCGCCCTGACATGACGTCTCTCCCCCGTCCCATGGCTGTCTGGGTAGCTCCCAGCACGCTCGTCGGGACGAGAGAAGAGCAAAAGCGCTTAAAGCGTGCGATAAATCTTTGTAAATACACTCTTTCTTGACGGATTCAAAAAATTTTCGCGGCAAACGATTCGTGAGGCAATAAAGTCCGATAGTGAGGCCATTCAATAATAACTCGTAAAAGTTGTTCAAAACCCATTTAAAGGGGTCCCGGACAACCTTTTTCCGCTTTTTTCTAGCTTTCTTCTGCTTATTGAGCGGCCACCTATAAGGCTCATCGAGTGGCTACCGAAAGGTTTGCCTGGCTTGTAACTTTCACGAAGTCAAAGTTTTCCTGATACGTACAATACTTTATATCGTTACACATGTTGTCCTACAGATTGTTTTTATTCCACTCGCTTGAAATTGAACGAAGCTTCCGTAGAAAGAGTTATATGACATTGGTTTTGCACCGCTTGTACAACGCATTCGTATGGTTCAAGTTTATTGACTTTCTTCGAGCCGGAATGTATGTGAACCTACCATCACGAAAGAAAATTAACTCGTTTATATTTATTTCCTCACCACGACGATCGTCTTACGTGACAGAGGGAGGGACCATTTTCTATTTTAGCCGGAATAAAATGCTTGCGCAGTTATGAGAACATTGCAGGTGCTGAGATTCACTCAGACCCACAGGGCTCTCCTTTGTTAATCTTACTCAAAGCCTATGCCTGCTGAAACTTTACGTATAGACGAGGCAACCAAAAGATTGTGTGCCCGACGCCAGCGCTGGATGCTCCCCTGGTGGGCCGCTGAAAACCTCGAAGGTCGTCGGCTCGCCTACGGAAGCGATTGCGTGCTGCCGCGCGCACGTTTTCGGCGGAGCGCGTGCTGCCGCTAATTGCGTTTCGAAGTTGCAAAGAAAGCCACGTCATTCCACAAGTCGGTGCGCACTTTTCTAATGCCGCGCGGTGCCGCGTCAGCCTTGAGAAGATTATAAGCAGTGAATTCAACTATGAAACTGCATATTCAATTGAAATGCACAGGGAAAACAAGCGCAAAGCTGCACGCAGATTAAAATCGTCATTTATTTTGCGTGCCTTATTTTCATCATAGTCGTGCGGCAGACCGAGTGGTCCTTACGCATACAGCAATAAAGTTTAGTCGACTCCTCCCATATCGTCACCCCCATTCACTACCTTCAAGATTGAGCACACTGGAACACCGCTGATGTGAGAACCCGTTGTGGTACTGCGCATACCACGAAACATTTAACACAGTGATTGCGATTGCGTATCTGCACTCGTGCTCTCCGATAATCCTACTTGCGGCGTGCGAGCTCGTGAGGCAGCAGCGTGACAGAATGGGTTCTGAAATGCACAAATGGCGATTGTATTTTTTACAGCGAAAGCTGTTATGAGATCATTTCACTGGCCGTTTTTGGCGCCGTAGTTTTCCGCCGCCGCCGCCGCCGGTGTCCGTAACCAGTATCGCTCGAAATAAGAAAAAAAAACGAAGAAAAAAGAATTCCAGGAGGGAACGAGGTTCGAACCCGGGCCCTCTGCGTGGGAGCCCAGTATTCAACCTCTGAGCCATGCCGGTGCTTGAAGCTGCTTTGCAAAAAGGTCCTATACAGGCTTCATGTCGGGAAGGAACCACATTAGCATATGCAATATAGCGTGGTAGAAGAGTAAAATAAACACCAAGCGTCGCACAACGCGAATTCTGTAATCAGGCGTCACACAATGCGAATTGCGCAACGAGAAGGTTGTTCAATGCTTCCAACCTATTATAAAGAGCTCCACCATAATTCTTCACAGCATCAACAAAGTGCGCATAATGCCTTACATGCGTAGAATGACGAAAAATGGCATAATGCCTGCTTTCCTTCTTCTAAAAAATTACGATGATTTATAGCATAGTGGGTTCCTCGCAAGTGCACTTGTATTGGTTGCCAAGGAAGCCCATAAGCGCATGATCCATTTCCTCGGGGTCTCAGTAAAGTTCTTGCCCCCCCCCCACCTCCCTCTCCCACGTCAACGTATGTTATACAGCATGGCGGGAGAGGGACATAGCGACCGGGTGTCACCTAATGCAAATTACATAACTGGTTGGCCGTTCAAAGCTTCCTACCCATTACGAAGGGTTGAGCCATAATTCTTCATCGTCATCAGTCGTCGCGTCAACAAAGTGCACATAATGCTTACAGACGTGTAGCTGGTGCCTCGCTTCTCCGCAGAATGACGGATAATGGCTTAGTAGGTGCTCCCGAACTTCACAAAAATTGTGATTTATGGCGTAGTGGGTACCTTGCTAGTGTACTTGTATTAGTAGCCCCAAGAGAGCTTACAACGGTGCTTTAGAAACGCCGCTCTTCCAGCTTTCGCTGTGACTGTGCTGCGGTTTCAGCGCAGGCCTGGCATTTTTTATCATTACTAACTCGATTAATTTATTCTGATAAGTCTGAAAGTCCTTGGGTCATTTATTGTACGCAGTACTCACCAAAACAAAGGCTTTCTGATCGTTTTATATACGTCGTTCATCCAGTGGGCTATATGATGACAAACATTTTTGTGCCTCGCAAAAGCGGGTGCTCAAGCTACTTAACTCTTCCTCTACTGAACTTTTCCTACAACAGATATTGCAGCATTCCGTTATTTCTATACATTGACTGCTGTGAACAAAGCCACTGTAATTGGTTACTAAAAAATATCGCCCATATTTCTGAGGCAAAGCAGCAAAAAATATTACCATTCGCTCAAGTGCTGCTAGCCGAAACAGCGTGTAGCAATGTGGTTCTTATGTTGCTCTGAAATGACATTAAAGAGAAATAAACAGCAGTCGTGCTTTTTCTTCGCACTGTTATATTTTCGGAAACCGCAGGACCAGGAAAACAGTCCATCTCAACCTTGGGGAGAACTTGTGCAAAAACGGAACAGTGAAGCTAGCAAACACGAACGCACCTTGGTTGTTTTGCCCTCGTTCATTGGCAACAGCTTGATGAAGGCCCTTGTGCCCTCATCAAGCTGTTGCCCTCATCAAGCTGTGCCCTGCACAAGGGCAGAGGATCTCCTCTGCCCTTGTGCAGCTCACCCCAAAGATAGCTTACAAGAACCCCAGCTTATAAACCGCTTTAGTGGGGACACGCCCATTTTCGGGTGATTTTCATGCCAAACTAGGATTGGCATGAATAAGTCCATGCTGGTTGTGTCGATTATAAACGCCCCTCTCATATGCACACACGTTTTGAAGCAGGGTAACTAATTCAACTTTTTTTGCGTTTATTTTCATACCGAGGTCGCAGAAGTTCTCGTCAAAATGTTCTGCGAGATCGTGGTGCCATTTCTTTTCACCATTGTAAAAGCATGGCGCACTAGCCTATTTTCAACCTTTCATTTTCTCGACCATTTGGGTAATACTGTCGACCAAAAGCGTGGCTTGCTCGGCCAGTCTCTTGACAAATGTGCTATAGTCGCTTGACAAATGTTAACGACCCGCAATTCAATATAACGCTAGAGCAAGCGCAGCGCGAGGTTAGCGAGCAAGCACGCTCACATGAGCACCGCGAGCAAGAGCACGCGCACGGCTGCTCAGCACAGCGCGAGAGGAGAACGCCTGCACGAGCCCCTTGAAAAGCGCAGGCGTAGCGTGAGCAGAAAACGAGTGGGCGAGAGAGAGAAAGCACGCACGCGCGTCAAGCGAGACAGAACGCATGCAGCCGCAACGTAAACAAACCAGCGGCGGAGCTCCGTGCGCGACCGCATAACGAGATTTCCGAAGAAGGGGGCGCTTTTTAAAAAGGCGCCGCAGCGCCCCCTGGCCCAGATTTTCTCGTCTCTTAGAACAATTCGTACCGGCACAACATTCCTACAACGCCGCGGCATAGGAACACTGAACACAGTGGAAGTACTGAACGGCTATGGCGGAAACGGGAACTGCATATGAGTAAGCATTCCGCATCTTGCTCATCTCCACGCGTACATCGGATGTCTTGGATGTGACCCTAGAGTGAAAGATTGAATAAGTTTAGACATATGCTATTCTTTTAAAACTCTACCATCACTATTTCGTCATCATTGATCAATTATTGAAGAGAAAATGAAGTTCCAGATTTTGGGTTCGCATTTCGCGTTAAAACTTAAGCCCGAGAACGTCAGTCAGAAATCACAAGTTTGTCTCTTTTATGCGGATTATGACCACATTGGTTGAATGAAACTTCATAAATTTCCTTTCTTAGGAATATGTACTCCTTAGCCCAAAACGTAAATAATTTTAAGTGACAAGCTGTTATGTAGGCAATAACAGCTGCCGTCAAAAGCTATGACGTCATGCCGAATAGGTGCGGTAAGAGGATTTTGGCTTTACACCTGTATTTTCTTGCTTTTTTTCCTCGCTCGCCAGGCGTCTTCTCGAGGTGAAAGCGGTGCTTTCGGAATTGCGAAATTGCACTTTACTAGTACAAGGAAAGCCGTTGCTCTCTTTAGTGTTCCTTTGAAAAGCAAAACGAACACGAAAGAAGGAAACAGCACGAGACGAAGATGAGCAACTTACGCAATGCTTATACGACTCCATAGCAGGTTTTTTAACACCAAAAGGTTTTATGTGAGGGTCTACCAAGACTTCACTGTTATCATTTTTGTCCCAGATGTGACGTCGGTAAAATGGAGACACGGACAGATGACAAAGAAAAACCACAAGAAATGTTTTGTTCATTTGGATGCCCTGGAAGTAGAACCCACAACCTTGGATCCGACACCATAGGAATCCACGACGATAGAAGCCGGGCGCTTTACCCACTGCGCTATTTACGCTCACGCATGAGCCTTTATTAACGCGCCTTATATCTTTCACACCTTCACCTTTTCACAGTGACCTTCGTTGACGTGGGGCGGCGTCGCCGTCTTGGAGAGGTGAAGTGAACTACTCCATCACGGCACTAACGAGTACCGACAGGACGCGCTTCAGTAGTCTGAGTGCTGCGGAGATTGGCTCCCCGATTTGCACTCTATATTGTCATAATAATAATAATAATAATAATAATAATAATAATAATAATAATAATAATATGTAATAATAATACCTGGAGTTTAACGTCCTAAAACCACGATATGATTATGAAAGACGCGTAGTGGAGGGCTCCGGAAATTTCGACCACCTGGGGTTCTTAACACGTGCAACGAAATCTAAGCACACCGGCCTCAAACGTTTTCGCCTCCATCGAAAATGCAGCCGCCGCGGCTGGGATTGAGATCCTGCGACCTTCGGGTCTGCACTCCACATTGTTTCAATCCGGTTTGAGTGATTGCTTTGTCGTAGAGAGAAACACTTCAGCTGGAATTGGACCGCCTTCCCGCGATCACGGCTCGAGCCACGTACTCTGCTTCTCGCGCTAATGAAGCGTTGTGTGGTATATGCATGGGCACAGGCGTAGGTTACCCTATTAGGGGAGCACAAACCTTGGTGTTTGTCTCGATAAATAACGGTGCTTCAGATCAATGCATATCGAGTACCAGTATTCATTTCGTGCTGGTTGATGCCACATTTGCGAGAGATTCGCCATATGCAGTGGACGGGTTGGTGCTAACTACATCAACTACCACAAAGGTTTATTCATGATCACTGACGTTAGTCATCGGGATGAAGATTTGCCACCAGGATAACGTTGCTGCGTCCACATCAAACGGTGCTATAGCCGCCAAACACCAACCGAGCGCTCGTTTATCAATGTACAATGAACAGTAAGCTATTTCGTAAAGACACGTTTCCCTTTCGTGTTATGACGATTCCTATGATGGAGGGAACAACCATGTTTTTCTTATGTTCTCTTTATACTTTGCTTCGTGGTGAACGCGTTGTGGCGGCATTCTGTAGACATTGGAAGAAAAAGCGACGTTTAGCGTCAGTGAAGTGTCATGGCCTATGTGGACTCGTCAACGCGCCACGGTGGTCTAGTCGTTATGGTGCGCCACTGCTGACCCGCAGGTCATGGAACTTCGATGAAAACAAAAGTTCTTGAGGCCCATATACTTGAGCCAAGCGTAAGACGCGCGTACTCACGCATTTTGCTGGCCGAACGTTTTGCGCAGTTTCCGCAATGTTGCATTTGATGTATGAAACGCAGGATTGTGTGTGCTTTTCTAATGTCAGTGCGCGTCGCCCGATGGGCATTGGAAGCACAGCCTGTGTCTGTGCTTTCAAAGACCATGGGTCTTTGGTAGTACCACGTGTTTTCTCCCGCGACGCTAGAATGCTCCCATGGCCGCGTTTGCGCCTCTCACGCTTCGCGCGCCCCTCAGAAGTGACATTAGAGAGTTTTAGTGCTGGGTTCCCGCGGGCTTGGGGGCGCGCGGGCCCTTGCGCTCTTTTGTATTTTCGGTGGATGCGGCTGGGAGTACAAAGGAACACAAGAGCGTGCGTACGCAGGTGGCTTGGGGTCCCCAGTGCTAAAACTCTCTATTACCGCTCGGCTAGTACAACTGCGTCCTTGGTGCCCTCCATCTGTGAGGAAATCCGACGCTGTGAGGCCCTCCATGCAAACGCCACCACTATCGCGGCGTTGTGTTAGACGAGGCGCGCTGTGTCCTCTGCAGCAACTGCCGGCGTCTCGGCTGCTCCTGATTTCGCCGTGCTACCGGGCCCATATGCGAGCCCGACGGCACCATCATTAGAACCTTTACAACAGGCGACCTCACCCGAGTCGTCGCCCACAACAACATCCCGCTCTTTCGAACCCAGCGTTTTCCCGCTGCCTACGGTGACACCGGACGAGCTAATGAACGCAACGGGCGTCCAGAAACGAGGCCGCGATAAGGACGGGAGTCACTGTGGCGTTCCGCGCATGCATGTGCAACGAGTACCGAACTCTTCACTGTCAGAGACCCCCATTGAATGCGACGCACCGCTGCGTCCTGCACAGATTTCGGCCGCTGGTGACAGAATGTCGCAGCTGAGCATGACTGCTTCGGCGCCACAACTACCTGACCACCCAGACATGTTTTTTTCTAAAAAATGCGCAACCGATAACCGTGGACTTCTTGAGCGAAAAGAAGGGCACGTCGAAATGCTACAAGCCACTTGCTGCTCGCACATTTCCACAGCAACTTGTGGTCAACATCGCAGGCTCTGAAACCGCCTCGCAACCTCAGTGCATTCCGGGGGTCCTTTGCAGCTTGATCAAAATGGAAAAACCCCATCCGTAGGCCACTATACAGCCCTCCAGGATTTCACGCTGATGCTCTAGAGCGGGGTCCGCCGACGTGCAACTGTCCTCGCCACGCCTCCTGTGATTCCCGCTGACCCGGCCGTAGCAGCGACCGTATTCAAACCATCGGCAGCTAACGACGCTTTCTCGCAGGAATCGCGCTTGGCGCTGGCGTCTTCGCTCTCGGCGTGGCCCGACGTCATCAAGGTGCGTGTCAAAAGCCGCCGAAATATAGTAGCAGCCGACGTGTCCTCACGGCAGTGCCTGGAGGAGCTTCTTGGGGTCATGCGATTCGGCGGCATCCCGGTGTCCGTCCAGATTTCCGCTGACTGAGGATTCAGCACGGCGTGAATGGCGATGCTGCAGACAACGCGCTGTTTCGGTCTATTGAGTCGAGTGTACGGTGGTGACTGCCGCCAGGACCGGCAACACAGTGACGCAACGGGTTGTCAGCCCTGTCCTACCAGGGCACCTGAGCCTCTTCAAGTTGCGGTGTAGGGTGCGCCCTGCAAGGCCGTGCCCACCGCACTGCCTGTAATGTGGCTGTCTTGGCCATGCAGCAGCCACGTGCAAGCGCCCCAAGTGCTGAATACACTGCCGTACCAGCCATCTCTCAACAGGGAGTTGCAGCGCAACACCTAGACGTCTAAACTGCGCTTACAACTACCCTGCAAAACCTTCTGCCTTTGGTACATTGCAAAAGTAACGCAAGCTTGCTACCATCATGACCTGCTCTATGGTATCACTATCAAGGCGAGCTGTGCACGCCACGCCGTGGTACAGGAGGATAATCGCCCTCTCCTCTTTTCGGGCCCTCCTGCTAGCACAGACACCCACACGTATGCACAGGCTGCCTCAAGTGCCCCTTGTCCTGCACCATCCTCTGTAAAACAGCAGGTTGATGCCCATGCAGTGCTATGCTGTCCCGCTTCCAAAGCATCTCCTTCTTTCCCTGCTGTGAAGCCGCCTGCCAAGCCCACAGCATCACTGCTCAATGACCCGCGAGACGCCATCATCGCATCGCATGTAGCTTACACTGTGGGCCGTCGACGCCCTGCTTACATCGGACAGTCCACTGAAATACATCTGCCTTCTGGGAGATGGTCTGCAAAACACTTCCAGCCATCATTGCCAGCTGACAGGGTTGCAACAGCCAGCCACACCTTCTCAACCTACCGGCGGCTACGCAGAGGGATCTCCTGTTCTCTGCGCACCGCCACACCTAAGTCTTCAAAGTGGTTCTTCAATTCCATTGAGATACTGCACGGGACAAGCGGCTGTGGAAGCCGCCCGCCGCTTCCTCGGCCATGGACGCCACTCTCGTTTTCTTCTCTCCTCTTCCCATCTTTATTTCCCTCTGCCCTTTCCCCTGTAGACCCTGGGACGTGCTCCCACCTAAGGTTCCAGAAATAGCGTCTCTTCTTCTTTTCAACGTCTCCTCCTCGTCCTCGATGCGCCTTGGTGCCCCAAACTTTTGAGGCCACCATTCCAAAGCTCCCTAATATCTATTCTTGGAAAAAACCTTAAAACGCTTCAATAAATTTTGCAGCATAAAGTTGTATTTTCTGCCACCATTCTAGCAGTTCTTCGTCCTGCTGCTTGGTTTCCTTTATATTTTAACCGGAATGTGCAGTTAGATCTCACCTGCACAAACGCTCCAACTGACGCTTTCTGTTGTGCAGGAAGTCCCCACATGGCCGCATGCGATAAGCCCCTCGTTGGAAATAAGAATGGGCGAGACCATACGCGACCTGTAAGTATGCCTTCGCACTCACCTTCCACGTGATTGGGAGCAGCGCAAAGGACAAAGAGAAACATACAGGGTGCCCCAGCTCTCTTTAGCAAGGGAATAAAAATATGGCGACGCACTCAATGACGACGCGACCAATGCATGATGTTGCTGACTGTTTCCTGGAGTGCGTCAGACCATTTTTCGTGTTCTGATTATTTCTTAATTTCTTCACTTCAATTAACTAACTTTCGAAGCGACAAAGCTCGGCAAAATCTTCCAACGAGAAAGTTGTACATCGGTTTGCAAAGCACCCGATTACACAGTTTCTAACTTTCTATCCAAAAAGTATTAGTGTTTTTCTACTTACTAGAGATGCCCGCGAAATACACAAAAAAGTACCACGTGACAGGCCAGATTGCGTACCGTGAGTTTAGTGCTCCCTCAACTTCAGCGTACTACAAACGATATGCTTCCCGCGCACCGGTTCGCGACAGCGATAAGCAGAAAGGGCGATTATCGCTTGTGTTACCGCTAGCGAAATGTGCTCGTCGTACAGCCACCACCATCGTCTCTGCCTTGTCGAGGCAGCACAACTGCACATATGCAATGGTCGTTTGCATGCGCGATGTTCCCTAACGTTCCGCATTAGAATCATCGCATGCACTGGCGCGCAAGCGGGCATGTCACCTGGTATTGTTTTGTATTTCGCGGGTATCTGTAGTAAGCAGAAAAACACCAAGCGGATGTTTTGCAAACCAATCTATAACTTTCTCATTTGAATTTTTTGTCCAGCCTCGTGGCTTCAAAAGTTAGTTAGGTGGCCTAATTAAGCGATTAATCAGAACACAATATAGTCTGACTTACTACAGGCAATAGTCAGCCACATGTAATTGGTCGCGTCGTCATTGAGTGCGTTGGCATAGTGTTAAGCTCTGGCTAAAAATAGCTGGGGCACCCTGCTAAGGACACCCGTAGTACCACAAGTAATTCCCGCTCAGCAGCAGAGAACTCAATAGCGTAGGGACAGGTGCGGATGACAAAAAATAGGGTTTGCTTGCCGCTGCAATCTGCAAAAAGAGGAGAGGGAGAAACAATATTGAAAAAAAAATATTAAATTCAGAGAGTTATGGTCGGACCCACAGACCAAGGCTCCGCTAGCTCGAGCGGCTCGTTGGACCTGGACAAGGAAAACGATTTGGCACTGCTTTTCCTCGTCCGCAAGTCATGCCTCCCACTACCTGTGTGCGTGTGCGGTTGCTATGTGCGTGGGCCTCTCGGGGCACTCCCATGTTATGACTGAGTGTTAGTGTGCCTGAACACCACGGACAGGTTTCTCTAAATCTTGCGGGATATATTTTACTTCGGTGGTACAAATTGGGAAAGCTATTGGTTTGTATGCGTCTCCAATCCCTGCTTTGTTGGCTTTCCAAGTCTTTATGTGGAAGGCCGTATTGTCTTCATTGTCCCCATTGTTGGAGAACGACGTCACGTGAATTCAAAAGAGCTTCAGCGCCTGGGCCTACCGTTGCTCGGTTGGTGAAGCCTCCAGCTTTACAGTCTGCTGACGTTGCCCTCCAACCCTTCGTGAGCAGGACACCACATAATGTGATGACCTCTTGTTATGGGCTTTTTTTAAATTTTACTTAGTAGTTTAGGCAGCGTTCCTTGGAGAAACATTCGGCATGCCGTCTGTGAATCCAATAGTACCACCCCTGATTCTTTCCTGCATTTACTTTCGATATGCCTATGGCTATCGCCACCGCCTCTGCCACTCGTGTGAAATTCCGTTTTACCGACGCCATTGTGGTGTGATGTTGTGCTACTACAGCCACTACATGTGTCCCTCTGCTCGCTTTACTTACGACTGTAAAGACAGCTTCTGGACTATTTTGAAATGCTTTCCGTAAGGTGTCTGCTCTGGCCTTCCTCCTCCCTGCGTGATACGTCGGATGCACATTTCTAGAAACCGGTGCCACTGTAAATGTGTGCGTTTTTCTGCATCTATTTGCACCGTTTCCTCGTCACAATATAGCGGCGGCAATGAGTATCCCATCTTTTCCAGAATTCTCCCGTTATAGCTTGAATTCAGCCTTTCCTTTTGAGATAAGAGCACCGCATTCGCAAACACCTCAAAGGTATTGTATATGCCCAGTTTCTCTACCTTCTCAGTGTTGGGTTTTCCGGAATCTTCATTGCTACTTTGAATGCTTTCCTTGTGATTGTGTTTATTCGTTTTGTCTGCTGGTTTGTCATTGCCTGGTACGGTAGCGCGTACGTAACGCTCCTTATAACAAATGCATGAACGAGTCTAATGGTTTCTTTCTCTTCTAGCCCCCCTTTGCTATTTGCTATCCGCGTGATCATCCGGGCCACATTCCCCATGGTTCCCCGTAGCCTTTGTAGTGTGTGTGTGTCGTTCCCGAATTTCACTGCACCCACATTAATAGTACGCGTATGACTTCTGCCTCCCTGATTTGTCTCCCATCCAGCAGTACTTCTATCGGTATTAGGTCCTTTTTCTTCGTGTATATCGCCATAATTCTAACCATTTCACTCTTTTCCGGAGAGCATTCAATTCCTGCTGTTGTCACGAAAGCTTGTAATTTATCACGCCTCATGGAGGGCGTTTTGTTTGTCCTGTTAAACCCGCCTTTTGTCTATGAGGTGACATCGTCTGCATAAAGAGCTGCCCTTGTGTCTTTTAGATTTTCCAGCTCACCTGCTAGCTTTCTCAGGCCTATATTAAATAGTATCTGCGATAGCATAGCTCCCTGGGGGTGCCTCTATTTGGGTAGTCGAAGGTTTCAGATGTAACCGAGCCCAAAAATATTGTAGTTTTCCTGTTTCTTATAAAGGATCGGACATACGGATATATTCTTTGGCTGCAGGTAATTGATTCCAGGCCGTGCAATATCACCTTGTCTGATATTATACCGAACGCATTCTTGATATCCAGCGCTAGTACGAATTCGTAGAAAATACATAAAAAAGACAGAGATGAAAAAAAGAAAAACAAAGGAAGAAATAAAGAAAAATAAAAAGAAGCAAGCAAAGCAAAGAAGCGCCGCACTTCCCTCAGGCTTCGCGCCCCTAGTGCGAAGCTGCATTATTTTTTACAGCAAAAGCTGTTATTAGATAACAACAAGGGCCGTTTTTTGGCGCCGTCGTTGTCCGCCGCCGCCGGTGTCCGTAACCACTATCGCTCGAAATAAGAAAAAAAAACTAAGTAAGAAAAAGTTTTCAGGATAAAACGAGGTTCGAACCTTGGCCCTCTGCGTGGGAGCCCAGTGTCCTACCTCAAAGCCATGCCGGTGCTTGTAACTCGCCCTATACCGGCTTCATGTCGGGAAGGAACCACATTAATATATGTAATGTAGCGTGGTAGAAGAGTAAAACAACAACCAAGCGTCACAGATCGCGAATTCTGTAACCAGGCGTCACACAATGCCAATTGCGCAGCGAGTAGGTTGTTGAATGCTTCCAACCCATTACAAAGGGCTCTGCCATAATTCTTCATCGTCATCAGCCACAGCATCAACAAAGTGCACATAATGCCTTACAGGTGTTTAGCAGGCACCACGGTTCTCCGCAGAATTAAGAAAAATTGCATAGTGGCTGCTTCTCTACTTCACAAAAATTATGATGATTTATAGCGTAGTGGGTTCCTCGCAAGTGCACTTCTATTGGTTCCCAAGGAAGCCCATAAGGCTCCCATGATCCACTTCCTCAGGGTCTCAATAAAGTTAATTCCCTCTCTCTATCTCTTTCTCACGTTAGCGTATGTTATAAAGCGTGGTGGGAGAGTGACATAACTACCGGGCGTCACACAATGCGAATTAGGTAACTAGTGGGTCCTTTAAAGCCTCCAACCCATTACAAAAGCTCAGTCCTAATTCTTCATCGTCATCAGCCCTCGCATCAAGAAACTGCTCATAATGCCTTACAGATGGTACCTCGCTTCTCCGTAGAATGAAGAGTAATGTCGTGGTGAGTGCTTCCCAACTTCACAAAAAGTATTTGTGGCATAGTGGATACGTTGCTAGTGTATTGTGTTAGTGGCCACAAGAGAGTTTATAACGGGCTCTAGAAATGCCGCTCTTCGAGCTTTCGCTGTGACTGTGCTGCGCTTTCCGCGTGGGCCTGGCGTTTTTAAAGACGATAGTCTTTCTTGGGGAACTTAAACGCAGAAATTTTGGTCTGTCTTTCTGTCTGTCTTTCTGTTTGTCGGCACGTCACTCGATTCAGCCACCCGGCCAAAGTTGAACCACTTGCTTACCGCCCACCCATCTTGAACTGGTACGGCTGTTCCTACTTGTGAACGTTGTCGATCAAAAAGTAAATATTACGCATATCTGAGGCGCAAAGTCATTAGGTAAGTATCAGGTGGTGTGTTCCTTTAATAGAAAATACATAGATACGAAATTTTAAAGACCCTAGTTTCTTAAGCTGCGCTGAAAATGCGACTGCGCTGAAACTTGTCTTCCTCCGTGCCCTCTGCACAAGCTCATGTTGTGTTTCGGTTTCTCTTCAGTATTGCATTGTACGAATGACAGGGGGCGCCGCTCTGGCATTCCTGTTTTACCCAGGCGACGTGTAAATAAGAGAGTTTGTGGAGAGTACTCGTTGAGTGCGGACGTTTCTTCTCCTTCGGCGCATCGCGCCAAACCGCGTGTTCGGGCTGGCCGGCGTCCCCGCCGGTCGCGTTGGTCACCGCCGGTCTTCGCCTGCCGCTGCGCCGGGACTACCAGCCCGCACAGCAGTTATGTGTCCCGACGTATTGCCAGATGGCGTCCATATCTCACGCAGCGCCTCTTCTATCGTCTTTAGACGACATTTGCATCGAAGCACGCAGATACGCGGTAAATTTTTTATTTTGCACTTTTTAGAGCGAAAGCCCTACTACGCCACGTCTCGCGAGGTCATTCATCGTGTACCAATGACCTTGAGTCGTAGGAGCGCGTGTGGCTGGCATGACTTCACGCCACGTGATCGAATTCGTAGAGGCGTCCCAGCTGCGCTCGCTCGGTGCCTCGCCGCTGCGCATCACATTACAAGGTGATGGTTTAACGGCTGCTACGCCGGTCCCTGGTCACTCAGTCTCCACATGGGTGGTGCGCCGGTTGCGTCGTCTGTTCGTGCTCTTCAGCGCAAGCCAGCGGCTGAATCCAATCATGTAGTAGATATTGCTAGACGGCAGGCTGCAAAATCTCAAGCGAAAGAAAAGTCGCCTGCTGTAACACCCGAGCGAAAGGAGGTTAGATTAGCACGTTCTAGAGAAGCTTACCAAGCGCGTAAGCGTGCCAAGATCGAAGCTACTGCAGCCGCCATGTGTGTGCGTAGTATTTGCAAAACCAAGCCATGCATAACTTTCGGTCCTGATAACTAGGTTTACAAGAGTTCAGTCTCAGCCAATATTTCACTATGGAGGAGTCTACATGACAAGCAGCGTCTTATCACTGCAGCGTTGAGCACTAACATTGCCCTTTCCCCGGACTACGCACATCAGCCATGCCACGACGTGTGTTCACCATTTTCACTAACGCGGCTGCAACGCTTTGAACCACACGTCGCCAAATGGCTTGTTTGCCATGGTGACGTCTAGAAAACGGACGCTTATAGGAGAGCTCCGCATAATCATCCAAAGGGGACCCCATTTCTGCCCCATACCTTTGTTCAGCCGGACCTTTCACTTCATTTGTTAATGCGCAAGGTTTTGGCAAGGCGTGTTGGTTGACAATAATGGCGACTAGTCGTGCGACGAAATCGATGGCCGCTGATATTCAGTGTAGAGCGTGATCAAGGCGGGCTTTTACGCTGATAAAGGTAAGCCAAGAGCGGCTAAGCTTCTAAGTTGAACATAGCGTCGTGGGCTATCCAGGACAAACATTTGTGTTGGTTTGCCGACAAGCAAATGCAGATGCGCATTCCTTAATTACACTGCTCTGCATCACCCATCTTCCCCAACTTGCCCGATTCTTTGCGCTTTGAAATGTTCACGTCATTCATGTTTCAATAATAAAGTTTAATGTTTTTCCACCAACTCGTACTTTTCTTTCTTTAGAACACCATGCTTTCGCGGAGAGGACTTGACTCTTTCGAGGATTGCTTTCAGAGTGCGTATGGCAACTCGGGAATGGACTGCTTAAATTCCAGAAAGGTAAGTTCTATAACTTGCACAACTTATATTGTCGTGGTGAGATGTACGCAGTACTGAAGGCAAACACAAGTTCAATAGAAATGACATGCAGCACGACGTAGGAATATCCACATTCACCGCCAACCGGAGAACCTCTGGAATACTGGGTGTGAAACTTTCAGGGTTAGTGTGGCTAGAATAAGGACGTCTGAAAAGTGAGACATATTTTCTTTGTCCAGAGGTGCCGCCTTGCGCGATCCCTCCGCTAGGCCTAGACATAGCGCGGCAGTCGGAGGCGCTGCCTGCTATCGTGGGGGACACGGCAGTGCGGGCCACTTGCGACGGGAACTTATCGCTTCATCTGCGTTCCACGTTCATTTACGATTCTTATTGTTAGTGCTTCAATATGGAACGGCAGTGCAATCACACACGGACCGAAGTAAGAAGGAACGCTGTGTTGCGTGTTCTTCTTTTATTCGGTCGTTGTGTGGTTGCGCTGCCGTTCCATTATGAAGTACGACCAACTAGCCCAAGTTTGAGTATTATTATTGTTAGTGTGCCTTGAGAGGAATGGTGTCTACAAAATGAAGAAAAACTCAACGACCGCCTTTTGTGCCAGGCGCTGCGATTCGGGTACAGGAACATTCCCGGAAAAGGTGTTAATTTTGCCATGCGCCTGCATGCTGACAGATTTGCAGTTTGGAAGCGGGCCATCCGAAAGACCGACGTACATAGAGGAGAATTCGACCATCTGAAAAACATTTTGACGCAAAGTAAATGTACTCAACCCATTTAAGTGCTGCAAAGGTTTTTACGTGCGTGTTTGACAAGCAAGGGCAGCTGAGTTACTAAACGCTTTGTAGCCTTTTTAAAAACCTGAGAAATTGCTTTGATAAATGGATCCATCTGAACGTTCTATTTCATTTATTATGTTTTTATCGAGTATATAAAGGAACGCAGTGATGCTCACCCTGTGTATTATATTCCGGGCTATGTAGTTACAGAGCGCATTCTGCAATCGGGCTGCACAAATTGCAAAAATGAGGGCATCGGGCCCATAGAAAGCACTGCATCAGGTAACTAGAGAAATGCTACATTTGAGGGCTGCTGTGCCCATCTGAGTCACTACAAAACTTCACAAATAGATCATTTAAAGCAGGTTGGCACATGTGTTCCGCATTGTGCGCTTGCATTCAAAGACAGTGGGCACATTGTTGCAGCTCCTTTAAGCAACGTGTTCAAGAAAGTGGCTGCGTCGAGCATGTGAGCAACTGACAAAATCAGTGATCACATTCTTTTGCTTCACGATCGAGGCTTCATTGTTTTTCAAGAGGACTTCAACGTGCCAGGCAGAAAGCAATAACAAATGAAAAGAATTTAACCCATGCATAACCTAAAAAAAACGCCCCGCCACAGTGGTCCAGTGGTTATGGCGCTCGACTGCTGACCCGATGGTCGCGGGATCGAATCCCGGCCACGGCAGCTGAATTTTCGATGGAGGCGAAAATATTTGAGGCCCGTGTACTTAGATTTAGCTGCACATTAAAGAACCGCAGGTGGTCGAAATTTCCGGAGCCCTCCACTACGGCGTCTCTCATAATAATATCTTTGTTTTGGGACGTTAAACCCCAAATATTATTAACCGAAAAAAACATCCACTTATGTACTTGATCATACAATGATGCTAATTAAATTTTGTTTGCCATGAAACAAATTGCTGTCTCAATTTCTGTACAACTTTGAGCATAGTGGCTGCGTGACGGCGCGACCTCAAGTGTAATGCAAGTTCAGAATTTAGTAAACGACAAAGAACGAATGGTTGAGGCGACTCTCACAATCAAGGTACATATAGTATATACAAGTTACCATACCAGTAAATACAAGTTATCACAGGTTATTGTCTGATAATGCTAGAAAACATCGAAAAACATATATTGTCCCCGCTGGAAGAAGCTTTCATTTTCCCTCCGTAAATGTGTAGATAAATCTCATAAAGATCAAGATTATATTTCATTCATGAAACATGTAAACAGGGGCATAATCAAAATACCACTTCATCGAAGAATGGTTGCATTATGGAGGATTCAGTTACGGTCTGGTTGTTTGACCGGTAAACTGCCGAAACGTTCGCACTAATGCCGCGATACTTCAGTACGGCACAAGTCCATTATTATTTCATAAAATTGTTTATGTTCGCATTAATAAAGCTCTTTCAGCAGTCGACGCGAGTGCACGGGCGTCGGCAGTGGAGGGGGTGTAAAAGGGGCACTTGCCCCCCAACCCCCACCCCCACTCTACAAGCCACATCAGCGCTCCCCCTCCTCGCCAGCCGCGATGCGACACGGATTCGCACATCTGAAAACAAAATCCTGCCGATGCTCGAGTGCATTACCACCAAGCAAGCTGGCGGTGCCTCAGACCGCAGTGCCCAGAGCCACCGCCGCGGAATCGCAAATGGGGGCCAGCTCGAAGCGGTCTGTTTTCACACCTCCCAGCTCTAGCCACTCGAACAGAGGTCAACGCGTTTACACTCACTCAATGCTGCTGCAACGCCGAACGTCATCGCAGATGCAAGCAAACCACAAGAACAGCAAACGGAATCTAGGGTGCAGGGTGGCGGACCCAACAACGCGCCTTCCCGGCACGGCGTGTCCGAGGAGGAAAAGAAAAAACGGTTAGCCAGTTCTCAGACCGGCTGGCTACCCTGCGCTGAGGAAACGGGTAAAGAGAATAAAAGATGATAGAAAGCAGATGTTACAAGAAGAAAATGAAAAAATGAACAATAATACTGTTCCACGCTCCAAGCTGTTCCACGATCGGTTATTACTACTGCTGGTGCTCCATGGCGGAAAACGATGTCTGTAACTGTGGTTACAGACCATCACGCCTTGTGCTGGCTCTCGACACTCAAGAACTTATCTGGCCGCCTTGGTCGCTTGATTCTTCGTTTGCAAGAATATGGCTTTAGTATTACGTACAAGTCGGAAAAGAAACACCAAGACGCCGAAGCGCTTTCGCGCTGCCCGCTTCCTTCGGAACCGTATCACGACACCACCACGACCGCACGCGACGAGTTCTCAGCCGTCCCTTCTTCACACGTTTCATCCTTAGCTACTATTGGCCCAACTTCTTTGAACGAGTGTGGTTCATTGCTATCTCACCAACGCGCTGATCCTTACTGTCGCCGCCTCATGGACCGCCTTGACGGGACTTCGCGGCCCCCTAACGCACGTCTTCGTCGACAGCTGACGCAATTCAAGCTCGACAACTGCGTCCTGTACCGCCATATCTACCATCCTGATGGTCAACGCTGGGTGCCCGTTCTACCTCGCGCTCTTCGAGCTGACGTCCTCAAGGCATACCACGACGACATGACCGCTGGACACTTGGGATTTCAGAAAACGTACGATCGCATCAGATGTCGCTACTACTGGCCGGGCTTGTCCACTAGTGTAGCGAAGTACGTTGCTTCGTGCGTCCTTTGTCAGCGTCGAAAGCTTCCCACATCAGCTCAAAGCGGGCAACTACAACCACTCCCGTGTCCGCTGGAGCCATTTGAGGTAGTTGGCATCGATCTGTACGGTCCACTCCCTATGACTGTCGCCGGTAATCGATGGATCGTTACAGCTGTCGACCATCTGACACGCTACGCCGAAACAGCTTCCGCGGCTTCCGCATCAGCTCCCGAAGTTGCTGATTTTATACTCCGATCCCTAATCCTTCGTCACGGTGCTCCTCGTGTCATCCTGAGCGACCGTGGAAAGGCATTTCTTTCACAACTCGTTGACGAAGTGCTCAAGGCATCCGGCACCACCCACAAAACAAGCTCCAGTTACCATCCTCAAACGAACGGGCTGACTGAACGCTTTCATCGAACGCTGTCAGACATGATAGCCATGTATATCCAACCGGATCACAGAAACTGGGACGCAATTTTGCCATTCGTGACTTTCGCGTACAATACCTCCGTACAGCGCACAACAGGTTACTCGCCATTCTACCTCGTCCATGGTCGTTTGCCCTCTTCTTTCCTCGACGTTTCCTTCTTCTCTGCGCCTGTTAAACCATCTCCATCCACCAGTGAAAAATACGTGTCCCGGCTGCTTCATTGCCGCCAGCTGGCTCGCGTCAACACTGAAGCAAGGCAACAGGACCGCAAGCTTGACTATGATGCCTCTCATCGCGCCGTGTCCTTCAGCCCTGGAGATGAAGTGCTGCTTCTTACACCCATTCGCACTCCTGGCTTGTGCGACAAATTTCAACTACGCTTTATTGGCCCCTACACGGTCTTGGAGCAAACGTCTCCCGTCAACTATCGCGTGGCACCCGTTGTTCTCCCAGCGGACCGCCGCTGCCGGGCTGCAGAGATAGTCCACGTATCACGCATGAAGCCTTTCGCAAGGCGTTCTTCGCTTTAACCCGCGGCCAGGATGACCGCTCTCGCGTGGGGGGGAAAGTTAGTGTGGGCATTCATTAGACACATCTACCCTCCTCGTACATGGTCATCATCATGGGTGTTCGTCGTCTTCATCTGTAGTGGGAACTCGGCTTGATTGTGATCTGTGCCTCGGGTGTGGTCGCTTCACCGTGCCTTCGGGGCCCAATAAACGTCGCGCTAACCGTTGCGTCACAGTACATCAGAACGTCAGGCTGGTCCGATCACTGACACAACGACCTCATCGTCTTTTCACGAGCTCGTCCTCATCATCTTTTCGACAGCGGCACATACAAGCCTGCTATCACTAATCCCGTTAATGGGGACGGCAATCGCCGGGCGGATTCTAAGGGCTGGCGTCACGTCCCTCCGAAAACGCACCACGAAAGCGCGGACAATTTAGAGTTGGTCCTTTGGTGCGCCAGCGAACGCCGGTTGTGGTCCAAAGACCGAGTCAGAGCCGAGAGTCGACAACACAAACGAAACGAAATATATTCTCGGTTAAGGCAATACAAATAACACAATCACGTGCACACTCGGCTGGTACCAGTTACAACTTCACAATATAATTCAGATGATGTTTACACAACGGGAGCTAATCAAACAGATCACACGCTACGAATGCAATCGCATGCATTACAGCTATTCAACGACTGTTAAAGTCCTGAATAAACAATGGCGTATCCAGTCCACAATACTTGGACGGTAATCGAATGCTTCTCTTCAAGGAAACACTCACGCCAGCTCCAGCGTTGATCGTCGTAGCTCAACCGTCGTCGTGACTTGGCACGGCTCACACGGTGTCGTCATCCAATTCTTCCAAATCGACGATCGACTGACCGCACATCATCATAAACACGTCTTCTTTGGCTAACGGAGCCACACTTCGCATAACTTCACCATCACCGGGCCGACTGACTCACTCCTGTCTCGACTGCCCTACTACTCGACTCTCGTCGTTTGCACGCTTTTATCCCTTCTTCCCCGGTTTCTAGAAGCGTCGGGATGTTTCTTCTGCGTGCAGTACAGCTAAGCCTGGGGAAAGGGCGAGAGCTTTCTCGTAGGTTCGAATCGCGGCTGCATCGCTCGCGGATGCGTCCCCCCTTCCTTCTAGAAACATCCAGGATTTGCCGGGCGTTTGATCGCGTCGTCTGCGCCTAGCTCGATTGGGTGAGGAGGATGCGGCGCGCCGGCGTCTTTTGATGCTTGTTTTTTCGTCTTTTCGCGCTTCTTGGCGAGCGGTTCGCGCCGTTCTGTCTCGTAGCAGTTTGAAAGCGGCCTCGCGCGCGCTTTATAACCCGCTAATTTGTGACACCTGCCAAGAACAGTGCTAGGCGATCTTTACTAGTGGCAATACGATAAACGACCCTCCTTAATGTATGTCTCTGAGACTAGTAGTCCGCAAGAAGCGCAACAACGCTCTCAAAGCTTTCCGTGCCGAGGACGGTTTCGGCCGGTGTCCTAAGACATTTTCCCCCGACAATGGGTGATTTTCAAGTCTATCTAACACTTCTGACAGTTCTTTTCCCCGTGCACTGGAGCGAGAACACTCACAGAGAAAATGGGCGATTGTCTCCTCGCAGCTACAGTAATCGCCTGTCAGGCTGCTGGCCACTCGGATTCGAAATGAGTAGGCATTCGTGAAGGCCACCCCGAGCCACAGGCGGCACAGGAGCGTCTCCTCAGCTCTAGTTATTCCCGATGGAAGGCGGAGCTGTAGATTCGGGTCCAAGTTGTGAAGTCTGGCGTTGGTGAATTCCGTTGATTTCCACTCTGCGAGCGTCAATTCACGCGCAAGTGAAGAAGTAGTGTCCAATGAAGTGACTATCGTGTACGTGCTCAAAGAGCACGTACACAATATGTGACACGGCGTGTGTCAATCACGTGTGGCAAATACCCGTTTACCACGGGCGGCGATGTACGGGTATGCGCCACAGGTGATTGTTTATATCTACCCTGGAACGGCGATAACAGAGACTAGTAATTTAAATGCGAGAGACTTAAGAAAAAAATTACAGCATATCCACGGGGTGAATGACGATGAGTGGGGCGAAGCTCCGGAGGGCATCATGGGTAAACCGTGAATACGAGTAATTCGCCCCACTAAAGTATACACGTGAGAAATGTTAAACATCAAACTTTCTCGCATCGGCTGCTCAACAGTCACCTGTGAAGCGCCGGCGGTGGCCATTTCTCCTGATGTAGGGCTTGGCTGGAGAAGTTCCAGAGGGATGGCTTCGGGACTAAGGCCTCGCAGTCGGAGACTGTAGCGGTGGACAGGAGTATCCACTGCAGGAACGGGTTGCGGGATCGGACTGGCAAAACCGCTTCGTGAAGGGGTGGTGAGCATCAGGCGTTGAAGTCCGAAGAACCGAAGACCCGAGCGTCGTGTTCCTCAGAAAAATTGTGGTTGCTGCTCGAGCTTCCCACTTCGTCGTCCTCAGTTATCTAGCCGGCCTTGAACACGTGCGAAGAACCGAAGATCCTAGCGTCGTCTTCCTCAGAGAAATCGTGGTTGCTGCTCGGGCTTCCCACTTCGTCGTCCTCAGTTATCTAGCCGGCCTTGAGCCGTGTTTTCATCATATACAAGTACCGCCATCTAGCGGACACTCCACGAACTAATCATATACAAGCACGGCCGGGCTAGACCGCACGCGCGCTTCTTTTCTTACGGCCTTCTCACCCCCCGCGAAAGCAATGGGAGAGTTTCTAAGTATGTTTCGCCGCCCGTCCGCGGTAGGGGCGCTGCGACCCTGACCGTGCATCTCCTGCGCCGCGCACTCGGCGCAAGAGCGTTGCTCGATGTGAAACCGCGGAATAGGGGTTCTCGACGGAGAGGGGGGAGGGGGATTATTCAGGAAGTCGGGGGTAGAGGGAGGATCGTCTCTTTAAAAAAAAACTAATGTTATCAGACGGCTCGCCGCATAATGTAGGTATGCATGTGCCCGTGGAGAATACAAGCTTCAACTCAGTAAAACTGCGGAAGAATCGGCTAACGAGGCATAATGCAAGAGGGTAGCGAATTGGGCGAGTTGGAAAATGCTCATGATGGTTAGCGCAAACGCAACACGGACGAAAAGAAGAAAAAACGACGACACAAGCGCTATCTAACAACTGAATGTTTACTGGAAAAATCACAAATATATATATATATATATATATATATATATATATATATATATATATATATATATATATATATATATATATATGTAAAAGAAAGAGAAAAAACAACAAACCCACACATGCGCCAAAGATAATTGACAGATAAAAACGTGTATGCTAACAAAACTGCCCTTTCAAGGAAAGACACTTCCTCATCAATCAACGCGATAGAAGGGCAGCTCACGCAGTTCTCTTTCTTAGATATGTATATTTGTGATTTTTCCCATAAATATTCGGTTGTTAGATAGCGCTTGTGTCGTCGTTTTTTCTTCTTTACGTCCGTGTTGCGTTTGCGCTAACCATCATGAGGCATAACGCAGGAGGCATGAAGCACTGGCAATGATCAGAGAGAGATATAAACAACGGTGCACCTGTTCTGCAAGCAGAGAGCATCAAATACCTTTGGCCCTTGGTCTCGTTGGACCACGAGGCCGCAATTAAGAGAGGTCGCTTACATAAATGACGAGCACGCCTTCCCCTTGCTAGCAATTTCCTATTTCTTTATTTTTCCAAATATATTTGGAGTGGTTTTCAGGGCTAAAAGCTGCAGTCTGCAGCTTGACAGCTCTTTGAAACACGTACGTGAGTTGTATCTCTAAGGGTTGAAAATAACTGCGTATAGAGAGAAAGAAAGTAAAAAAAAACTAGAGAGGACTAGAGAGAGAAGGTGTTAACACCACCTGGAAACATTAATTGCGGGGACCCCGAGCTCTTTCGCGTTCCTTTTGTTAGCGTCAGGATGGCTGGGCCGTAAAATAAGACGCAATAGAAAACGCACACCACGACACACAGTTAAAAGGGAAAAAGAAGTTTACATTTAATTCTCAACAACTTGGTCACAACGGAAAACTCATAACACAAAGTCGCATACGCACAACCGCTCTCGCACCGCTCAAACGCACAACCGCTCAAATCGCTCGCACTTTTCACTCTCCTCGTCGCTTATTATTATTACAGACCTCGGATGTGACTCTTGCGCTGCGCTGCTGACGACCAACAACAGGCAGCATCAGCTGTACAAGCTACTGCGAGCACAAGACAGGAACGAACTACACTACCGAGGCCTGAGTTTCTGGCTCTTTTGGTCAAGATAGTGGTCTTTTTTCGATAAGGCCTCTGAACACCTGCCACGCAGGAATGTGCTAGAAGTTTTGGAAACAGCAGTCCAGCCCTACTTGCAACGCGCTCCCATCTTAAGCTGCCCTGAAGGCATTGACGACAGCCACTGCCGACGATCCGCAGATCTCATAGCCGAAAAATTCCTAAGATTTTTCCTCGTCAATCACTTAAACCAACTGACTGACGCAAACGACAAGCCTTCTACCTACGCACACAAGCCGACTAGGTAGCATTTTAGGTTGTGAACGAGACATTTGCGAAGTCCGGAAAAGTTTTCACTTGAAAGGGTTCAACTATTTGCGAGTGCTTACGAGCAATAAATATTTATTTCTAAACCTCAGAATGTCTACACGTTTGATGGCGGAGAGCTGTACTCCCGGCTCTTGCATTTATACGTTCTTGGATAAGCTTAAGCTCGATGCACGTTGCGCATATAAGAAGTCAAAATAAACCGTTTGTGCGTCTTCAACGATTAGGCAACTTGTTTTTCAACGCGCGGTGAGTGAAGAAGCGCGCCCGAGCTCATGTTCCGGCGTTGCGCGCGCTGCACGGAGCGGCGGAGGAGGGTCTAGGGTGCCTTGATGCCCGCGCGCTCCGCTGAGGGTGAGGACAGGCGCGTCGTCTGCTACGACGGCCGCCATTGCGAATCCCGCCGCCGCTCGGCAGCATGCGGAACGCGCTACACAAAGCGCTTGCGGTGCGCGGATACGTCCCGAAATAAGTGCACGCTAGTGAGCTTTCTCTTTTTCTTTTCTTTTTTTGAGGCTTGGGCAGCTTTTATTGCTGTTTTTGCCTAAATGTTTAAGGAAGCATGTAATTTATGTAAGCTGACGGCCTGTGCATGTGTTATGCGCTAGAGGTAGACGTAGACTCCGTTATGTTGAAAACCAATCCTCTTCCTTACGCCGGAAACGACAAAGTCTAAAGCCTTACTTAATTTTCTCGTAAGCTCTGCATTCCAAATACACAAACAATCGTTTAAAGTATTTGTATACATGTCGGCAGCAGCAGCAGTATATGTATCTGAACACACACAATTTAGTGTTGCGAAGCTACCTAAGCGCGATTAAGGTGGCTCATTTTGCTAAGTTTGCAAACAATTTACTCGTTTAATATAAATGGCAGCATACATATTGTACACAGAATAAAGGGCCGAGGGGAAGTATGGTGCGATTATCCTGCTAAAATGAAACGAAAGCTTCTTCATCATTATTGTTTCTTGCTCACAATCTGTAGCCGCTACTGTATCGGCACTCGAGTTGCACCTTGAGTCCTTATCAAAACGATGAATACGTTGTTGAGTAGTATGCCGTAAAACTTTGCATGCGCGCAGTATCAGTGCGTTTTTCCTTCTTTTTGTATCTGCAGTTTCTTTTTGTGTATCTGCAGGTTTTCTCGCATGCCCAATTGCATGCACATAATATTGAGTGTTTCCAATACTGTATAACACTTTGTGCGGCAGATGCTCGGCGTCGGTTATTTGTCTCTTTTATTAATAATAATATCCAGGGTTTTTCTTGCCAGAACCATGATGTGATTATAAGGCACACCGTAGTGGAGGGCTCCATAAATTTTGACCATCTGGTGTTCTTTAACCTGCACTGACATCACACAGTACACGGGCCTCTAGCATTTCGCCTCGACCTAAATTCGACCACCGCGGCCGGGATCAAACCCGTGACTTTCGGGTTAGCAGCCGAGCTCCGTCACCACCATACCACCGTGGCGGACGTATTTTTAAAGCGAAAGCCTTAAATGCCTCATCAAACGCGAAATTTGACCGTCGGCGTCCAGCGTCTACGGCGTCAGCATACCACGACGTTGAGGACGAGGGACGAAAAAATCGTCATATGATGTCATCATGGTTTCACAAATTTTGGCGTGACGTTATATGATGCCGTTATCACATGACATCGTAGCTTGGTCAAAAGTGGGCAGATCACGGAGGCAGTGCAAAACCAGGTGAGGTGCGTCCGATCTTGGAGGCAATGCAAAACCGCGCTTTGTGCGCAAAAAACTGAGAAGAAAATGGCTTTCGCTTTCGAGCCGTCTTAAGCGAACGTATAAGGGAGCCTGTGAGTTTTTATTTCATTAACTGGTTTTCCCTGACGTACTCACTGTACAACTTGACTGTGTTTCTCGTATTTTATACTGACATAGCATGTCTACAGTACACAATGCTTCCCTGTCTTGTTGTTGTTTTCGTGCGTCTTCTTTGTATAGACGCTTCGCGAGAACTGTTTGTATGCGCATTCCTCTATGAGCCTTCAGGGCTTACATTATTAATAAATAATTTATGCTTGCTGAAAGAAACGAGATACTGAATGTGTGTGTGTGTGTGTGTGTGTGTGTGTGTGTGTGTGTGTGTGTGTGTGTGTGTGTGTGTGTGTGTGTGTGTGTGTGTGTGTGTGTGCGTGTGTGTGTGTGTGTGTGTGTGTGTGTGTGTGTGTGTGTGTGTGTGTGTGTGTGTGTGTGTGTGTGTGTGTGTGTGTGTGTGTGTGTGTGTGTGTGTGTGCGCGCGTTAATATCCAGTGTACAGGCCATTTATTTGTGGGCATTAATGCTGCGCTGACAGAAGCAATTACAGAAATAAAACGCAAATTACACAATAAAACACAACTGCCACTAGTCGATTCACAGTGATCGTAAATAATTAAAAAAACAGAAACTGCGTAATTATTTAAGACAGGACGAAAATGCAACCTTGAAACACAGAAACAGGGAAGGATAAAAAACATTTAACTGGACACATACATACACGGGCATCAGACCAGCACAGAAGGCGTACTTGAAACACGGAAAGGAATATAAAAACAAGAACCCGCCGTGGTTTTAACTATGGTGCTTGACTGGTGTCCCGAAGGTTGCGGGATCGAATCCCGGCCGCAGCGGCTCCATTTCGATGGAGGTGAAGTGACAGAGGCCCGCGTACTTAGATTTAGGTGCACGTTAAAGAACAACAGATGGTCAAAATTTCGGGAGCCTTTTACTATATACGGCGCCTCTCATAATCATATCAGGGTTCTTGGGACGTACATTCTCACAAATAATTCTTATTAGGAAAAAAGAAGGATCTGATCTGCACACAAACACGCACAATATATTCCATGATACATTTCAAATCACCAAAAAAAGCGAAGGCAAAAATCAAAGGCAGATACAGGACCAATTAAGTGCAGTAAAGAATGTTTGGGAAGAAAAATGCAGGATTCATGCACACGTGAACCAAAGCATTTTAAGCATGTAGCTGATATCAGTGTGTCCATTTATTACGCAAGGTTAACACCGGCAGGTTATCCTTGCATGTGCATTCGAAATACCGGCCGGAAACTTACGCTGCAAGTGCATAATGTGTTCTTCGGATGCCGCTTGTCACGTTTGATTTTTACTGTCCAAAGAAACCTCGTATCTTCTAAAACGATACACCTCCCAGCGTTTCTGGAATGATTGCTGCACTGCGGCACGCAACACCCGGCCATGGTGACGGTAGCGAGCGCATAAAACTGGAGGGAAACGAGCACCGACCTAAAAAAAACATGGCTGATCCCTCCGTCATAGGAATCGGTATAACACGAAAGTGAAACGTGTCTTCACAGAAGTAGTGCTTATGATATATGAGAGCTTGTACAATGTCTATTCGTGTTTGGCAGCTATAGAACCGTTTGACGTAGATGCACCCATGTTGACAGCATGTCTCTATCGCGACGACTAACGCCCATGATCATGATTAAACCACTGTGGTAGCTGACGGTGCGAACATATATTTGGACACAGCGAATCGTGAATCCCGCGTAAGGATGATATCAACAAGCTCATAATCAACATTGGTACCCGGTATGCACTTCTTCAAAGCGTCGTCAATTAAGGAGAGAAACGGCACGGTGTGCGCTTTCTAGTAATGGGTAGCCGACGCCTGTGCTCATGCATACACTAACACACACTGCGCTTCAGCAACGCGGGAGGTAGAGGTTCGTAGCCTGAGCCGCAAACGCGTGCGTCCCGCTGGCCTCTGTCTCGCAGGCGCTGCTCTCGCTCCACCAAGGCACGACATTCGCCCGTCGAAATCGCGTCCTTTCTGCAACGCATATTGCAGCAGTTTTGTTAGTCGGTGCTCTCGCAATTGAAGCAGTCGGCGGCAGAGAAATCCCGTTCGTGCACGTGGAAGCTGCACTACTCCGATGAGCCGACGCACGCTAACACGAATCCAAAGGCAAAGAACGTAAGTGCGTCAAGGGTGCCTCGGCGACGCCAGCGCGGCCAGTCTACCTCTCTGGTATTGAGACGCTTTAACCATGACCTCCGATATCACGTGCAATCTCGGAGTAAGCGCTAGTAAGTGTCGATCGTGAAGCATTACTTCTTTTCACCTCTCACAGACGGCGGCACCGCCCCGCTCCGCCCGCCGCGAAAGAGAAGGTGTGAAAGATATAAGGCGCGTTCGCGCCGTGCTTCGCATCTCCCGAGTTGGCTTAGTCGGTAGAGCGTCGGGCGCTTGCCGTCGCGGCCGCAACGTCGTGGGTTCGATTCCCAGCGGGGTATCTTTTTCTTGGTTTTTTTCTTTCTCACCCGTTGGCGTCCATTTTATCAACGTCATATCCGTGACGGATGTACTTGGTGGACCCCGGCATAAAACACTTTCGTGTTAAAACATGGCTGATCCCTCCGTCATAGGAATCGGTATAACACGAAAGTGAAACGTGTCTTCACAGAAGTAGTGCTTATGATATATGAGAGCTTGTACAATGTCTATTCGTGTTTGGCAGCTATAGAACCGTTTGACGTAGATGCACCCATGTTGACAGCATGTCTCTATCGCGACGACTAACGCCCATGATCATGATTAAACCACTGTGGTAGCTGACGGTGCGAACATATATTTGGACACAGCGAATCGTGAATCCCGCGTAAGGATGATATCAACAAGCTCATAATCAACATTGGTACCCGGTATGCACTTCTTCAAAGCGTCGTCAATTAAGGAGAGAAACGGCACGGTGTGCGCTTTCTAGTAATGGGTAGCCGACGCCTGTGCTCATGCATACACTAACACACACTGCGCTTCAGCAACGCGGGAGGTAGAGGTTCGTAGCCTGAGCCGCAAACGCGTGCGTCCCGCTGGCCTCTGTCTCGCAGGCGCTGCTCTCGCTCCACCAAGGCACGACATTCGCCCGTCGAAATCGCGTCCTTTCTGCAACGCATATTGCAGCAGTTTTGTTAGTCGGTGCTCTCGCAATTGAAGCAGTCGGCGGCAGAGAAATCCCGTTCGTGCACGTGGAAGCTGCACTACTCCGATGAGCCGACGCACGCTAACACGAATCCAAAGGCAAAGAACGTAAGTGCGTCAAGGGTGCCTCGGCGACGCCAGCGCGGCCAGTCTACCTCTCTGGTATTGAGACGCTTTAACCATGACCTCCGATATCACGTGCAATCTCGGAGTAAGCGCTAGTAAGTGTCGATCGTGAAGCATTACTTCTTTTCACCTCTCACAGACGGCGGCACCGCCCCGCTCCGCCCGCCGCGAAAGAGAAGGTGTGAAAGATATAAGGCGCGTTCGCGCCGTGCTTCGCATCTCCCGAGTTGGCTTAGTCGGTAGAGCGTCGGGCGCTTGCCGTCGCGGCCGCAACGTCGTGGGTTCGATTCCCAGCGGGGTATCTTTTTCTTGGTTTTTTTCTTTCTCACCCGTTGGCGTCCATTTTATCAACGTCATATCCGTGACGGATGTACTTGGTGGACCCCGGCATAAAACACTTTCGTGTTAAAAGAGCACGCGCGCCACGCACAAGTGACAGGGCGGGGGATTCAAAATGGCGGCCACGCTGCCGCCAAGGCCGAGGAGGCGGCACCTGCCCTTTCAAAAGCTGACACCACTCTAAGCGGGGGCGCGCGCATCGAGGCACTCTAGGAGGGTCGGGGTCGCAGCGCCCCCCTCAAAGCAGCGGCGAGAGGCATGTACTACACCCGATGCGCAGGCCGTAAGAAGCGAGCGCGCGCGTGCAGTCTAGCCCGGCCGTGATACAAGTACCGCCATCTAGCGGACACTGCACGAACTAAACGAGAGGTGGCTACTACATACATCGGGAACGCACGACCCACGGCCTAAGGAGCTTCGCCCTAAAACTCACATCGGCACCGTTGACCTGACGACTGCAAAGAATAAAAATTAGGATCCCAGAGGGGATTGAATCTAGGCATTCTGCGTGGGTGACAGGTATTCTACGACACATCTACGCCTGGTGAAAAAACGGCTTTGGAAAAACACCCTTTCCAGACGTAAGGTCGCCGCAACGTCAGTTGTGGCTGTAGTGCAGACTATCTAATTTCATAACAAAGCAATAAACATCACATATTTATTTTGTTTTATTTTTATTTATTTATTTATTTATTTATTTATTTATTTATTTATTTATTTATTTATTTAAATACTCTCAATGCCATTTGCGGCGTTACAAAGAAGAGTGGTTACAAATTAGAGATGGCAGTCTTGAATGATGCATGATCAGGGTTGTTGGCGATGGAGGCAGGAAGGTAGTTCCATTCGGATGAAGTCTTCGGCACGTAGGAGTGGAAGTACATGTTGGTATGGCAGAATGGCACATGAACTTTGAAGTTGTGGTCGATGCGAGATGAAACGTAAGAAGTTGGGGGGAACAATGTGCGTTTTATTTCAGGATTCATGAAAAACATTTTGTGGAAGAGATATAGGCGGGCCTGCTTCCTCCTGTTATAAAGAGTAGGAAGGTCTATAAAAGTTTTAATTGATGAGATACTAGCAGTACGGGAGTAATTAGGGACAATGAAACGAGCTGAGCAATTTTGGATGGCTTCTAGGGCATTAACAAGTAAACATGAATGAGGATCCCAGATTGATGAGGCGTACTCGAGTTTAGATCTGACTACTGTTTTGTAAAGAAGAAGTTTTAATGAAATACGCGCTAATGAAAAGTTACGGCGCAAGAAGCCGAGAGTGCGGTAAGCATTGTTAATCGCATAATTGATATGACTATTCCATGTTCAATTGTTATCTGTGTGAACACCTAGATAATTGTGTATTGACAGATGAAAACTGAAAATTAGTAATTGAAGAAACAGGGCTAGTGTAGTCAGTACTTCCTCGAGAGATCCTCATTATTTTACATTTGTTAATATTCAGTTTCATTGACCAGAGTGAGCACCAAAATGTAATGTGAAGATCAGATTGAAGTAGTGATTAATCGTGCGGGTTAGTTATTATGTGGCAGATGACACAATCGTCGGCAAATAGCCTGATTGTTGATGTAATGCTGGATGGAAGATCATTAATATAAATTAGAAAGAGTAAGGGTCCAAGGACAGAACCTTGCCGTACACCAGATGTTACGGAACAATTGCGTGAGTTATGATCGTTAGCAGTTACATGTTGGGTTCTGTTAGACAAGAAGCATTCAATCCATCGTAATATGTTTCAGTCAATATTTAGCAGGCTTAGTTTTAGTAGGTGTAAACGGTGAGAAACGGTGTCAAAAGCTTTTTGAAAATCAAGGAAAATGCAACCGATAATGGAGCCAGTGTCAGATGCTGAAAATAAGTCGTTGGTGAAGAGTAGTTGGGTTTCGCATGAGTAGTGCTTCCTAAAACCATGCTGATTGTTATGAAAGAACAGGGCTGGGCAAAGATACTTTGAAGTTGTATCGCGATACGATACAAGATACTCAGGTGAGAAGTATTTGAGATACAGATACAAGATACCACAACACTGATTGTATCCGATATGATACATTCCAATTGTATCTTATGATACTTTGATACATTCGCAAATTTCTTATTATATATATCTATAATGTCACACTAAACGCCTATGAACCACAATGTTCGTTTGAAAGTTCACTGCGACCAATTTTGTTTCATTTGAATGAAATGCCTGTTAGTATCTCAAAGGCTTTGCATTTCTTGCTCAAGGTGTATTAGTTTCATTGCGAAACAACTTCTTGGCGTTGCTTTAGCTGCTTAGCACGACAGCTTTTTATACGCTTCGCTGATTGTGGTTTTGGCTTGTCGCTTTTGTAATTCGTAGCACTCGCTGCTCTGCTTGCCGATGAGCTTGCGGGTTGCCATCTAATCACAAGAACTTCAATAAGAAGCATCCGCACGTGGTGCAAATAGCACTGGGTGTTCTACCTTGCCTGTAAAGGTATTATGGTTTTCGTAATACCGGATCACGAGGCAGGTGTACAGAAGCAAGAACGCTGGCAGCGACATGGCATCGTGTTAACGTAGAGGACATAAAACTGCAATCACTTTTACAGTCTACTTATCTCCTGGTGTAAAGCGTTCGTTACGACGTACTGAGTAATGCGTAATTTTTAAACATTTTTTCTTCTACGAGAGAACATGTGCAGCCCAGAAACGTCTCATATGTATTGTATAGTTGCACAAAGCGCCACAGGACACCGCCGCTATTCCCACTATATTGCCACTTTTATATCTCCAATTACCTGGTGATTAGTAGCTTTAAAAGTATTTAGGAAGCCTAAAAAAGGAAAACAAATATATCTAAGTAAAATAGATAAGCGATTCCGTATCAAACACAGTGAATAAGTACAGAAACCGATACAGGCGGCACCCCCGAGAGCTAATATTAATTGTTGCGTTTTTCGTCCCAAAACGAGTGTCGTAGCGGAAGGCTCCAAAATTTTCGAGAACCTTGGGTTCTAAAACCTAAATATAAGCGCACAGGCTTCCAGCATTTTGCCTCCATCGAAATACGGCCGCCGCGACCTTCGGATCCGCAGTTAAGCACCATAACCACTAGACCACCGCGGCGGGTAACCCCTAATAGCTGTGGCAATTAAGCATTTAAGGTAAGACCACAGAAAATTTAGTGCCTATAAAAATAGCGCAAAACCACTCGTTGGGACACTAATGAGGAAAACTGAGCATTTGGTAGAACAATGTTTCTCCAGTCCCTTTGCCAATATTTGTAAGATGGCGCCCAATAAGTTACGTTATTGTAATGCCAACTCAATTTCGCTGTTTTACTATGTAGTAAGCAGAATTTTCGTTACTCCAGGCACACGCAGAGTACTATATATTTGTCCTCAACATCGCCTTGAAGTAACAGTAAACTCAAGTGGAATATATGTATGCAAACAGAAGCAAAATGACGTGGACAGTTAAGAGTAAGAATAAAGCAGAGAGCTTAACTCGTCAGCACGTTAAAGACATATTGCAGTAAGCAGACCGGAAAAAACAATGCAGACACATAGTTAATGCATGGGATGGAGAAGGACAGCTTAGAAAGAGCTTGTGCTAACAACCAAATTAGGATTTTAATAACTCATTGAATAAAAGAGAAAGAGACGTACGCCAAGATAGCTTCTGTTAGTTGAATGTTTCTTCTGTTAGATGCAGCATCGGTACCAGTGGTTCTATAGATGTTAGGATGTTATTTGCATACAAGTCAATCTCATTGCATATATATATAAGTTAAATTTACATCCACGAGGTTCAAGTCGCCGATGTGTGAAATCCACGAGACGCAAAGCAGGCCCGTTCTTGCATTCTTCACACTTCGTAACGAAGCGCAACGCAAGAGAAACTTTGATAACGACACTACAGGTGCATCAGATTTTGGGCGAAAGACGCCGCACGCATTGGAATGCAGGACAGTGGCTAAGAGCCAAGTGTCATGGCACTGACACCACTAAAAAAACGAGAAAAACGAAAGGTCGGCTGAGCGCACACTTTTGCGCGCTTGTATGTCGAGACGCGAGCGTTACCACGTGACTCTGCTCCATCAATAGGGACGCTCAGAGCTCATCGCCTGCCTCGCTTACAACTCTGGCGGAAAAGTAAAAAAACTTTCACTGCCCTTAGTTTAATTCTGGTGGCTTAGTGGCAACAGTATCAGATTGAGAAGCGGAGTTCTGTCAGCCTTTATTCTTTTGTACGGTGGTGTTGCGATCGCAGTATCTTGTATCTTAAGATACACGATACATTCTTCAATGTATCGGAAATACAGATACTGATACGCGTCTTGCGAGACGTATCGCGATACAGATACAAGATACACGAAGTGTATCTAAGATAGTATCTAAGATACATGTATCTTCGATATTGCCCAGCACTCTCAGAAAGAAGTTATTTTCTTCGAGAAATATAATTAGGTTAAAATAGATGATGTGTTCGAGAAGCTTACATGGAATACCAGTCAAAGAAATGGGCCTGTAATTAGAATGATTAGATAAGTCACCTGGGTTAGGCACAGGAACCACCTTCCCCGCCTTCCAGTCACTGGGCAATGAGGCATTTTTCAATGATTGTGAAAAGAGCTGTGAAAAAATAACTCAACAATAAGTGGCAATTCGTTTGAGATATTGGGGAGCGATTCCACCTATGCCAGGTGCTGACGCTTTCATTTTAGTATGATGTGAAAAAGCCCCAATTCATCATTATGATTGGTTCCATTCGGGTATATCTAGGATCGGCTTGAATTGGTCAATGATTGGAGTTGTCAGCAGAAAATGGGTTTTTAAATACGTCTTGCAAAGCTTCGCAAAGATCGCAAAGCTTTCTCACAAAGATCGATGTTCTTATTTTTCGGACCATTTACAATACACCAACATTTACAAGGGTTACACTGTAGAAGAGGAGGAAGGGTATCGCTAAAGAAACTATGTTTAGCAACTGCATAAGCTTTTTGTATTCTAATGTTGCGCTGTGATATGCCGTTCATCTCTCCGTGGTATCAGATCATGAAGCGCTGCGGTAAAGTCGCTTTTTTCGCTGACATGATCGCAGTCGATAGGAGTACGATCAAGTCGCTGACATTATCGTACTCTTACGATCATGTTAGGTTTAGTGTATATGCTACTGGCGTTGGCTCCACTTTTATAGCAGTCTCATAAACATTACATTTCTATTTCTATGATTCAGCAAGATATATTCAAGCGTTGTTCAACCCCGGAGGAATACGCGAACGAAAGTTGTGTATGATATTCCCATCGTCGCACCGTAAAGTGCACTTCGTTTCGATAATACAGACGTATGCTCTCTAATGTGACTGCTGACGTCACGTCAGACCATAACTTACCCTTGAAACGCCAGTGTTGCCGACGTGCCCGGTAAGCCCGCGATATACACAATCTAATACAGTTACAAAAACACGTCGATCCGCCTCGTAACGCTTAGCTCAAAGCCAAAAAAAAATCCACAGCATATCCACGGGGTGAATGATGGTGAGTGGGGCGATGTTCCGGAGGAAATCATCGGTAAACCGTGAATACTCCGAGCGAAAGTGAAAGCGCGCCAACAGCGAGCGGATTTTGTTACAACGGTCCCCCTAGCGTACGTCGCCGCACTAAATGGAACGATTGCCTTCCACCAATGACACGCTCCATATATGAATCTTCCGTGAATTCTACCCAATACATCATCAACGACGTGAGATCGGGCGCGTTTATACTAAAGGGTCGATGAGAGTCAGGCGACTTGCAGCTCAGTTTAATTTTACATGTACGCTGTGAATTTTTATTGTTTAATCACGCACAGGAGAAATCTTACACAGGCACTACCTTGGAGGTCAAAATCCAGTGACTATATATACGGGGTGGTCAGTGAACGGTTGTGCAGCACGAGCAGTCGCTTTTTTCAATCAAGAAACTCGCTAGCAGGTGCTGCCTGCGTCGGCCTCGCGAGGCGAGAGATGGGGGGAGGGCTTTACCGATCGGCACTCGCCCGTTGCCGATCGGGCGAGGTGGCTACATACTACTACTACAGAGGCGGGAACGACCCACACCCTAAGGAGCTTCGCCCCTAAAAAACGCTGACTGCTTCGCATGAAACAGACTGCCACAAGATGTGCGATCTGCCGAATTTTTCATCTCTTTCCGTCACGCCGTTTCTAATACCGAACCTGCATCATCTAGCCCAACTGTGATTCCTACTTTCGCATTTTAACAAGAAAGGGTTTTATGCCAGCGTCCACCAAGTGCATCTGTTACGGATATGACGTTGATAAAATGGATGCCAACGGGTGAGAAAGAAAGAAACCAAGAAAGATCTGCCACTGGGAATCGAACCGACGACCTTGCGGCCGCGACGGTAAGCGCCCGACACTCAACCGACAAAGCTACCTTGACAGATGCTGGACACTTCGTGAACGCGCCTTATATCTTTCACACATTCTCTCTCGTACGGTGCTCGCTGTTGGCGGTGTAGGTGGGCGGGGCAGAGCGCGGCGTTGCCGCCGTCTGTGAGAGGTGAAAAGAAGTAATTAGGGGTGTGCGAATATCAAATTTTTCGAATACGAATCGAATACGAATATGCACCTTCGAATATCGAATCGAATATCGAATATCAAAGGAAAAATGCCTCCACAGTAACAATATTTTATTTAACATATAGCCATTTGAAAAAAAAACATTAACAGCCTGACTGGCAACACACATACACTGCTATCTCCAGAACACAATGTCCAGGCTAGCACAATGCACGTCACAACACAAGCAAATATCACGGCACAATGAAACTAATGAATACATGTTATCATGAAGAAACATGAGTTGCTCCACATGATCTGGCAGCGGGCGCTCCCTTGTAACAGAGACAACCCACCCCCCTGCCACTGAAAAGGCACGCTCGCTTGGAAGTTTACATACATATGTATATTTTGCTACTCCTTAAAGGATCCATGATCACTGCTATAGCGCGAACTGAGGACCAGCACAAGGAGACACAGGAGGAAGAAGTACTACGCTCGCTTGGAAGTTGGAACAGAAGTGGCTGGTATAGGGAGTTACGGGGCAAAGCTTTTCCAGACTGGGGTATCTGAAGGTGCCTACAGTCCGCCACCAGTCACATGGGTCACTTTCTTTCTTCAGAAGTGGTCCCGCATAGTGAACGAGTGGTAGTGTGGCACGTTACGGCCGCATAATATTGAAAATGTACGGTTACGTGATCGCCAACAGCGCTGCACATCGGAGATGCACCAGCAATAAATCATACGTATTGGGGCGCTCGTCGCAGGCAGATATCGTGCCTTCGTGTACTTAGGATGTTTATCGCTCCTCTCGGCAACGTTTTTAGCGATACGAACGCAGCAGAAATGTGGAAGACGAGTAATTTTATGCATGATAATCGAATCGCATATTCGAATTTTTCGAATAATCGAAGTTATCGAATATTCGAAACTTTTCGAATACACGATTTTCGAATCGAATACGAATATTTCAAATGTAATATTCGACGAATATTCGAAACTTTCGAATATTCGCACACCCCTAGAAGTAATGCGTCACGATCGACACTTACCAGCGCTTACTCCGAGATTGCGCGCGGTATCGGAGGTCATGGTTGAAGCGTCTCGATACCAGCGAGAGACACTGTCCGCGCTGGGCTCGCCGAGGCACCCTAGACGCAGTTACGTTCTTTGCCTTTCGCCTCGTGTTAGTGGGCGCCGGCTCATCGGAGTAGGGCAGCTTCCACATGCACCAACGGGATTTCTCCGCCGCCGACTGCTTCGATTGCGAGAGCACCGACTAAGAAAACTGCTGCAATACGCGTTGCAGAGAGGACACGATTTCGAAGGACGAATGCAGTGCCTTGGTGGAGCGAGACAGAGGCCGGCGGGACGCACACGCTTGCGGCTCAAGCTACGAACATCTGCATTCCGTGTTCCTGAATCGCAGTGTGGTAGTGTATGCATAGCACGGGCGTCGGTTACCCATTAATAGAAAGCGCCCACCGTGCCGTTTCTCTCCTTAATTGACGACGTTTTCAAGAAGTGCATATCGGGTACCAGTGTTCTTTATGAGCTTACTGATGTCATCTTTACCCGGGATTCACGATTAGCTGTCTCCTAATATATGTTCACAACTTCAGCTACCACAGCGGTTTAATCATGATCATGGGTGTCAGTCGTCGCGATGAAGACATGCCACTAGGCGTCAGCATGGATGCATCCACGTCAAACAGTGTTATAGCTGCCAAACACGAATAGACATTGTACAAGCTCTCATATATTACTATACAATAAGCACTTCCTCTGTGAACACATGTTTCACTTTTGTGTTATACCAATTCATACGACGGAGGGATCAGCCATGTTTTTTCTCTCAAGGTTTACTGATAAAGACGTCATTGGACAAGGAGACTGCTCGGTGAATACACGTGTCGAGCGTTAATTTGGGACGTTTTCATACGCACTATAAGAGAAAATTTCTTGCTTCGCAAAGCAAGATGATTCATGATGATTCTCATCATGAATCATTGCTTCATGAATCATCATGAGCCAATCGTCATCGCTCATGATGATTCGCACCTGCATGCTAAACAATTACAACGACAAAGTTTCATTTACCCCCGGTATTCAGCATATAATAATCTCGCACTACAGAACTGCTATCCCATTCACTCGGCCCCGCTGCATACAAAAACTTTCTTACAAGAAAAACAGCAAACAGTGACAATTATATTTATAGCTTTTCTAGTTGAAAATGCGCGATTACTCAGATTTGACTCCGCGTTATGTAACATTTCCAGAGCCTCACAAAAATCTCTAGATTCCATAAAAAGACTTCCAGTCCCTGAGAGAGATAGGCAATCCCTAACCCTTTGGTTGTCATTACTGAGTCTACAAGGCACGCAACCCTTGCAACGCATCCCAAGATACAGAGGAGACAGAGAGGAGGCGGAGTCGTCCCGCCGCACCACAGGGGCGCCCGCCTCCGTGGGCGAGCCGGGGCGCCGCAACACCCCCAAACGCCAACCGCGCGATATGTATGGTGTATACGGTGGCGTCTTCAGCACGGACGCCAATTGAAACGCACTTCACGAGAGTCAAGTGACTCTTCCAGAAATGATAACTCTCTTTTCCTCTTCTACATTCCAAAAAAAGACAAAACTATAACCGAAGAGTGTCATGCTGCTGTGACACTCTTTTGACTCCTCTTTTTCTTGTTCTTGTTTCTCGTTTTCTTGTTATTCTTGAGTGTAATTTATTGTCGCTCCATGAACGACCGGCGGGCAATGTCATTGAATTATGTATTTCTCAATGCCAGCTCTCTTATGATTAACCACTCTTACAACCTCATTTACTGTATGTAAACGAAATCGCTTCAAATGATGAATGTATATAAGTACAGTCTAGCTGAATATGTAGAAGATCGGCAACGAAGCCTGACAAAACGTCGCTCAAAACGTACCGTTCAGGCACTACATTTTTAATTGTTTGCCGCAGTTAGTCAAGGAAGTTCTAGCTTTTTTTATATATCCCCTTGATGTATATGTATTGAGTGCGTTTATTTATTAAGCGTTGACACTGAAGGAAAATAGTGTTGGCACAGAAGGAAAATAATTCATAATTATAAGAGTTATGATTCTATTGACGTTTCGGTAGCGGGGTTTCTTTTCACGCACTTCCAGTGACGAAAAAAATAGCTATGACTAATGCGTGTGTCATAATCATATCAGGGTTCCGGCATGCAATATCTGCCGATTCTGGTGGACTCCGAAATTTAATGTAGCACCATTCCTCGTCGATCATGCGTGCGGATGTCACGAAGCAGGTGTGTCTGGGATATGGCATGGAGAAGCTGTTGAAGAACTCGATACCGTCGAGTTGATTAAAAAAGGGCTTTATTTGACACTGAGTGTGGCCATTTAGACACTGCTAGTAGTCCGATGTTCCCGTTTTTCCTCTCGTGCTCACTGGTACTTCTTTGTCCTCTTCTGTCGGCCCGCTGGCGCTCGTGAGGGAAACAACATTCCCGGCCGCGCAATGAAAATAATTACGGAGTTCCAGTCGGTATAGCTTTTGTGCGGGCCTTGTCACGATCAGACCTCCTTGCTGTTTAACCTTGCACGAACGGACATGCCCATCTGAACTTCTAAAAGCCTGAAGGATTCTTGCAAGTTTCCATAGTTGTCTAGGTGACGTCTCAGAATGCACGATAACGATGTCTCCTTCCGTGGCTCGTTGATTGCCTGCGAAATGTACTGATCGGAGTTGTAGCAAATATTCTTTTCGCCATCGCTTCCAAAAATTCTCGGTTAGAAGCTTTCTGTAGGCATTTCAGCGAATGATATACTATCGTCTCGAGTTGGCGTAATCTTCGACCGAGTCATATGGCATAGCAGTCGACGTCCAAGCAGTAGATAGGCTGGAGTCAAAGTGCACGGTTCCGCTTCGTCTGTCTCGACAAAGGTTAGAGGCCTAGAGTTGATTACAGGTTCGACCTCTGTCAGCACTGTCATAATTTCTTCAAAGTTGAGGCAGGCTCTGCCGAGAATCTTACGCAGCGAAGTCTTCACCGATCTTATCAGTCGCTCCCACCATTCGCCGCACCATGGTGCATTGGGCACTATAAACTTCCAGATAATACCGTTGACGGTGAGATGGTTCGCGACGTCCTCATCTTTGAACATGTGACATAGGCGCTTTATATCTGCTGACGTCTTTTGAAAGGTCCTCGCGTTTTCCGAATAGACAATGCGGGGCAGTTCCCTCCGGCTGACAAACCGTCGCAAGCATAAGGTGAATGTTTCAGCTGTCATGTTGGAGACGAGCTCAAGGTGAATTGCTCGCGAAACAGCACAGGTGAAAAGTGCTACGTAGCACTTTCCGTCGCCGTCTTGCGTGCGTGCTAAGAGCGGGCCGGCGAAATCTACACCAACAACCTCGAAAGGGTTTGTTGGTTATATCCGGTGACTTAGCAAAGGCGCTGTTGGAGCACTTCCTCGTCTGGCGGCGAACCGTTTCCACACGTTGCAACTGCGTATGACTTTTTTCACCAAGACACGCCCGCGACAAACGCAGTAGCATTCTCTGATCTGGGTGAGCGTCTCTCGTACACCGTTGTGTAGGACTTGCTGATGTGCTCTGATGACAATCAGGGCGGAGTAATGATGCTTTGCTGGGAGAAGTATTGGATGCTTGACTGTTAGTGGTGACTTCAGGAGCGAGAAGCATCGACCGACTCTGAGAATTCCGCCAGCGTTCATGAACGGGCGAAGGTTAGCAAAGCAGGACGTGGGTTCCAGTATCCGTCCGCGTGCTAGACAGTTCACATCTGCATGAAATTCTTGGTTTTGGACGTGTTTAACCCAGTAGTGCTCGGCCCGCAGGACTTCTGTCGCAGACAGGTGGCTATTTTCTTCTATTTTGTGCCGGCAGCGGTCTGTAAATCGAAACACCCAAGTTGTGATTCGCAACAAGTGCTGAAGCTCGCTGAAACGCCCAATGTCTATAACTGGACTAATTCTCACCGTTGCCGTCACTACTTGAACTGTTGCTATCTAGCTTCTGGCAGCTTCACCCATGTCCGGTGAAATGGTAAGTTGGAGAGGCCACTTTTCCACTGGACCGTGTTGCCAGTCAGGACCATGCCACCACACTGAGCTGAATCAAACTTTGTCTAACGTCACACCTCTCGTTAGGAAATCAGATGGATTCTCCAATTCTGGGCAATATCTTCATTGGCATGGTTCTGTTCTGCACTTGATGTCCGTGATGCGATTAGCAACGAATTGCTTCCACCTCGTGCAGTCTTTTCGTATCCATGACTACACAATCGTGGAGTCAGTCCACATAGTGTACTGAATATGAATGTCGTTGAGCGCCCTGCTCACGTATGTCAGCAGTCTAGCACCAACCAGTGCAACCAAGAGCTCCAGGCGTGGTAGCGTCGCTTAATGGGAGCCACACGTGCCTTCGAGATCAGCAAGATGAGTCGTTCAGCCATGGTAGTAATGGCGTATATTATGGCTCCGTACGCTGCTGGGCTGGTGTCGCAGAAGACATGCAGTTGCATTTCACTTGGCAACTTCCTCCGTCCGCCGAGATAGCGAGGAATCGATATTCCCTGCAGTTGTGGAAGCTGCCGTACTAGGTTTTGCCTTAGAATAACAAAGAGCTGAGCTAGTTGGTACGTATTCATTCTAAACAGAGACAGGGCGTGCAAACACGGACACAAGAAAGAGGAAAGAGGTTGTGGTGTCCTCACCTCTTCCTTGTGTCCCTGTTTGCACGCCCTGTCTCTTTTTAGAATGAATAGATTTTGTCATTCGTGTCGCAGGTCATCAGGTAGTTGCTCTTCCCAGCTTATTCTATGTGTCTACAATTTTTTGGAATAGTATCCGTATGGCAATAGTGTGTGGTCCAATCAATCCGAGTGGGTCAAATATTCTCGACATCGCCTATAAGACAAACCGTTTAGTGGCAAGTTTCTTTTTCATAAAGTCTAGCAGTCGGTTGACAGAGAAACTGAACTCCTCCTTAGAGGACTTCCAAGCAATGCCAAGAACTTTAACAGATTGCTCGTGGAGGACTACCAGTTCTTCACTGGGAGGCTCCTTCTGGCGTTCCAAGGCAACCATTAAGTTAGGGGAGTTTGTGGTCCATTTGCGCAGGACCATTCCCGCTACTTTCATGATTTGTTGCGCTTCACGACAAAATTCTTCAGCTTCGTCTTCCGTGCCGGCGCCCGTAACCAGGTCATCTACGTAAAAGGACTCGGCCAATCTGGTTTCTTTTTTCTCTTTAGGACCTTGCGTTTTCCTCACTTGGTGAAAAATGGTCGCCGTGAGGAGGAATTGGCTGCATGTAGCTCCTAAGTGTACGCGAGTCATACTCCATTCTTGGAGCTGACTACCCCTTAAGTCACCTTCGGCAAACCACAGAAACCGAAACGCGTCTCTATCTCGTTTCCGTATGGATATTTGTAGGAATGCCTTCTCTATGTCAGCGATTACCGCTATAGGATGTGTCCTGAAACGTAGAAGTATCTTCCCAAGGTCTTGGTAGAGGTTGTCTCCCTTTTCAAGGCACTCATTGAGAGACTTGCATTCCTTGTCATGAGAAGATGCGTTGAAAACCACCCTAACATTCGTAGTCAACGCCTGCTCTCTGATGACTTCCTTGTGTGGGATGTAGTACAACTTGTCTGGCTCCGGAGGAACGTCAATTTCGGCGTGTCCCGCTCGTACGTACTCGCGTATGGTGTTGTCGTATGTCTCTGATAGTCCCTTCTGCTTTGCTAGACGAGTAAGCAGCTTATGGAGCCTTGTGACAACAACTTGCTTGTTGTCGGAAAGCTCAAATCCCTCCTTCCAATGTAGTACCACTTCATACCTTCCGTCGCAGTATTTTATGGTGCTTTCGAAATGTTGCATCACCTTGCTGATTTCATCAGGTCTGTCAACTAAGTCAGACATGCCAAGGTGCTCCAGTTCCCAGAACGTCCGTAAAAACTCATCTCACTCGACTACTTGAATTTTCAAGGCGCAAACCATCATTGTCGCTGTGGCACACTGTGATGTCAAGAAAGTATTGCGTGCTTGAAAGGTCCAGCCAAGCTTGAAGTTGATGGCAATCAGTGAATCATTGTCCTCACACCGTAGGACTTCGCCGGTCAGAACTCTCCACATTTGATCAGAGCCGATCAGCACGCTGATTCCACTTTGTGTGATCACTGATGCGTGTGTGAGTTCATCGGCTACGTCTCTTCTCAATTTCTTAAAGGAAGCGACGAATGAGACTTACATTCTTGTTTCGTCGATGTCTTGGCAGATGTGCGGAATCTCAATGGCACTTAGCGAAAGCTCGGTGTCAGAAAACTGACTTCGTCAGCAAAGCTCCACTATTCGTCGATGTTTGGCCGCTTGGTTTGGGGCACTGGCGAAGGTGTTAATTAATTGGCCCTTGCGCCATAAAACATCACATATCATCATCAAGGTGTTGAGAGCCATGTTTATGGATACGACGAATTTGAAGCCCAAGTGTCGTGACAACTCCTCGGTGACAAAGGTGCGCTGACTGCCACCGTCGGATACACCTCGCACGTAGCGGCAGTTGTGATTCCAGGCTCGGAATGTTTGGAGCAAGACGCAAGCATTGGATGCATCGCTGCTTCATCGTCGTCTCCCTAGTGATGAGCAAACTGTCAGTCCTGGTGGCTTGGTGCGAGTACTGCGGAATCCTGCCTGGGTCACACATACCCGAGGCATGTCGGCCTTTGCACTTCGAGCACGAGATCCTCCGCTTGTAGTCGCGTGCCCGTGTCCTTTCGTGGTACATCGAAAGCACCGTTTATCACGCGACAGCACTTTCTTCTTTTACGTCAGGGACATGTCGGTAAGACACGCTTCCGTGGAGTGCTGCTTGGATGAACAGAACGCACACATCTCGTTGTAGTGCTGGCAATCACGAGTCGAGTTCGTGTGGAGAACAGATGACGTAGGCTGCTTCCAAGGCCGAATACGGGCTGGCTGGGTCGCCACATGTTGAGCCCCGCTGTCTCGTCCGCTGCTATCCTTATAGTCGCTTTTTTTTCAAACTCTCCAGTTCGACCGAAAGGAGCTTCAGGAGACCGTCCAGCCTTGAAGAATAAGCAGCGTTGTCCACGGCATTGTCAGCTTGTGCGGCACAGGCACGGTGGTAGAGGACAACGACGTGTCCAGGTAATGCCCTCAGTAAGACATCGCCGAGCATTGACGAAAATGAAGACCGCTGCACACCCAGTGACTCTAGCCCTCGGATGTTCACGAGCACGTGGTCGTAGAGTTGGCGGAGGGCTCTTGTGTCACCAGATGCTTGAACAGGAGTCAGCTGATACAATCTTGCAAGATATTCCTGTTCTTGGCGAGTATTGTCCCCGAAGCGCTTCTCTAGCATGTCTACAGCGTCTTTATAGCATGCTTCAGTCGTTAGAAGACCGTCCACTGCTGAAGCAGCGTCTCCTTTTAAAAACTGTCGCAGTTAGTGCAATTTTTCCATCGTAGTCAGGGTGTCGTTGTTGTGGGCAATCTCGACAAACTACTAGTCTCATAAATTCGTCCATTTACACACATCACCAGAAAAGGGCGCGATCGTGAGTTTCGGCAGCTTGGCTCCCGTCCTCTTTGATGGTGTAGCGATCACATGGGTAGCCGTCCGCGATCCCTCGTCTGCTGGTGTGTTTGAAATGCAGTTCCGACGGCTTATGAGCTCGGCAAGAATTCGCGTCGCGTTGTCCTCATACTCTAAAACTACGTCGTACTCGGATTGGAAGTCCTCGTCCGTGATGACGCTCTCTAATTCGCTGTAGATCATGTTCAACTCATCGTTCTTCGTTTTGAGCCTCTCTTAGATGGAATCGAGCTGCTCATGCGTTGTGGAGTCGTTTCGAAGTAGGGCACTTGCCTCATTGATGATCCGGCTGTTCAAAGATTGTTGTGAAGTCCGCTTCGCCTTAAGCTTGTCCATTTCGTCCGGACAACTCGTAGCCGTCGGTAGGTCTATCCCGTGTTGATCGGCACCAAAATGTCTGGGAAAAGTCGTGGAGAAGTCGTTTTAGAACTCGATACCGTCGAGGTGATCACAGCATATCACAGCATATCCACGAAGTGAATGATGAGTAAGGAGCTTGCTCCAGAGGTTAAATTTGGTAAACCGTGAATCGTCTGTACATCTGATCAATCATCATCACATAAAGAAGTGACACGAGAGTTGTTGCGGTGTGATTGTATATATACAATGTTTATAACAGAGTAATATAACAAAATGTTATGACACAAGGATGTGTACTCAATGTTTATAATTTACATATCGATGCGGTACATACATTTTGTTCAAGAGCTTATTTACGGATCAGATAAGTTCCGTGGAACGTTTTCCTTTAAGTATAATTGCTTCTTCTGCTTCGCGGGCTCTCAGCTCGGAACCCGCTTGCCTTTACGCCCGCTTCGCTGCGGCCTCGCGGGCCCGTGCCGCCTCTGGGTCCGCTTTTCAACGAGCCCGTTTAGCTTCGGCATCGCGAGCCATGGCTGCTGCCGCCGCCTCGGTGCTGGTAGTGGCTTGTGCTTGCTGTCGGCGCTGGCGTCTCTCTTCGCCCTCGCGAGCTTTCACCGCAAGATCTTGGCGGTGAGCCCGCGCTGCTGCTACATTGCGAGCCCTCCACGCTGCTGCCTTGGCTTCTTCTTCTTCTTCTCGGCGTGCTCCGCCGAGAGCGGAGCACGCGCCCTTGAATCGTGCACTTGTGTGAACGCATGCTCCTCTCTGAGAGAACAAACGTACACGGCAGGAGGGACGAGAGAAAACGCCCTAACAAAAGGAGCAAGCTCCTAAAAGGGCTTTATTTGACACTGAGTGAGGCCATTCAGACCCTGCTAGTAGTCCGACGATCCCGTTTCTCCTCTCGTGCACACTGATACTTCTTTTAGGGGCGAAGCTCCTTAAAGCGGCACCCGTTCGTCCCCGTCGTAGTGCGTAACCAGTCTTAACGCTAGTACCAGATCTTGACCTCCAAGGTGTTGCCGGTGGGAGATTTTTCCTGTGCGTTGTTGAACAATAAAAAATTCGCAGCGTGCGCGTTAACTAAAAGCCGAATTCTTCTGTCTCTCATTCCCCATTAGCAGCCATTGGCATGTTCCAGTAGGAAACGTTAGTAGAAGTAGAAGTGTAACTGTTAGCTAAAAGCCGACTTCTTCTGTCTCTCATTCCCATTAGCAGCCATTGTTTACCTCCAAGGTAGTGCCTGGTGAGATTTCTCCTGTGCGTGATTAAACAATAAAAATTTTGTTCAAAACGCCGTTGATTGATGAAATAAACCAACGAAAGACGCCAGGTGTTTTCTAAAAGCAAAACGAAAAGACGCCAGATGTTTCTAAAGCAAAACGAAAAGATGCCAACTGCTTAACGAAAGACGCCAGATGTTTTCTAAAGCAATGGTTTTCTAAACAATGAAAATTCACAGCGTACATGTAAAATTAAAGTCAGCTGCAGTTGTCATAACTCTCATCGAACCTTTAGTATAAGCGCGCCCGATCTCACGTCGGTGATGATGTACTGGGCAAAATTCACGGAAGATTCACGGTTTACCGATGAACCTCCGCAGCTTCGCCCACTCATCATCATTCACTCCGTGGATATGCTGGGATTTTTTTTTCTTCTGTCGGCCCGCTGGCCCTCGCGATGGAAACAACAAGGTGTATGACTCAACAAAAAAAGTCACAGCATATCCGCGGGGTGAATGATGATGAGTGGGGCGAAGCTCCAGAGGAATTCATCGGTAAACCGTGAAACTCTTCCGTGAAATTCGCCCAGTACATCATATAAAGAGTGTGAAACACCGTGTATATATTAAACATCAAACTTTTATTGTACTGTTGGTTTACGTGGTCCCTTCATTATCACCGCTTTGTGATCGGTGAAATGCAAGGAAAGTGTCTGCTCCCGAGCGAAAGAGAAGGCGCGCCAAGAGCGACCGCGTTCCCAGAATTAACGGCAAGGCTACAGGGAAGGCACGACGCGCGCAGCGTTCCTCTTAGCGTTCCACGACGCGAGGTCGGTAGCATGCCCAACGAAAGCCAACCGAACGCGTCCCAAAACCAAACATCTTGCTCAAGGTGTGCTTTGCGTTTTTCATAGAAATAATTTCTTTTTCATGTACATTAATACGAAAAGTTGAAAGCTCACTAGAGTATATCGTCCGCAAAGTATGTCTTTTAGTGTAATTTAACTCTCGTGCGGCTGGATCCTCGCGCCGTTGCCGATCGGCGCTCACCCGTTGCCGATCGGGCAAGGTGGCTACATACTACTACGACAGAGGAAGGAACGACCCACAGCCTAAGGAGCTTCGCCCCTAAAACGAATGGTTTATTCCAGCAGCGCCTGTAACTCTGGAAACGTGTGACGTTTCGGTCAGCTGGTCGCCTATTTGGGCTGGCTGCGGCTTGCACTGAAAGAAACAACAAGCACTGTGCGAATTCAAGGGATGATTGCAACTCAATCCTGTCCAGATAGTACTCGAATATTAAGACAGTTTTCGTCTATACCGCGCTCGATTTATGCAAAGCGTGAGATTAAACCTTAATAAGTTTTAGTCAGGCAGAACAGGTCTTCTGAAGGAAAAAATTGTAGCCCAAAGCAACACACAGACAGACAGAGAGGACGGGACTGGTGTCTGGTGGCTGTCTGGTGGCTGACTGGTGGCTGTCTGTCCGTGTGTTGCTTTGCGCTACAATTTTTTCCTTCAGAAGTCATGAACCAACTAGCCCAACAAAACGTATTGCTAAGAACAGGTCAGGTGCGCTGAAATAAGCCCGTCTGCAGTAGCGAGTGTAGATAATGTGTTTTAGGAGGTAAGCTCCTTAGGCACGCACCGCAACGTCGCCGTTGAAGCTCCCTTCTCTTAAGCATCGCTTTAGGTTGCAGTAGCTGGTGATTTAAGAAGAAATGTTTAGGCCTTGAGCGGTTTGGTTGTAGCGCACCGGAAATTCCAGGTTTAAAAAAATAAGCTCTGTGCACAACTGATTTTAACGGTCGTCTTCACTTTCACCACCTCTATCATGGATTGTTAAAAATACAACCATCATTCTAGCGCACTACGGGCGCTTTGTCGAAGGTAGTAGCAGACGCTCTCCCCACCCGGCGCCGGCGCAAAAAGACAATGAAATGCTGCCCGCACCGAACGCCGCCGTCGTCGAAGCTCCCGACCGCATCATCGCTCGCACCCCTCTCCCACCTGTCTCCCTGTCCCTGCGCCGCGCGCGCCACACACTCACTCGCTCAGTCGTTCCCGCCATCGAGCCCAGCAGGTGCTCTCTCCGCCCGCTCACCACCCTACCGCCGCCATGAAAGCCAGCCGCGAGATCAGGCGCGTAGTCGTTTGCGTCCCATTTCTAAGGAGCTTCGCTCATTGGTTGTATTCGTACACGGAAGAACTCCTAGTTTTGATTTTGTCCCTGCTAAACCATGCATGTGCTCAATGTACTAGTGTCAAGCAGTCGTGCGACACGAATACCATGCGGGAACATCACTCCCATGTGAAGGCTTTGCTGAGGGTAATACAAAATGTGGCTATGTGTTTATCCTTAAAGGGTCCCTCACCAGGTTTGACAGTTTTGAGCTAACGAGCGTAATGTATACACTGAGCGTTCGCGATCACGTCTGCCAAAATTTGCAACGCTACGCGCCGCGGAAATGGGTCAAATTTCGAGGTGAACGCTGCTTGCCCTTCCTCTCGCGGGCGCGCGCTTTAGAGGATGAGGGGATGACGTACATGAGAAAATGGCCCTACGTAGATGGTAGTGCTGTGACGTCGCTCCTCTACGTAGACGACTGTGCTCTGACGTCCCCAACAGTAGCACGTGACACTGCGATAATTATTTGACAGTACATGTGTAGTTTGTGTAATTTGTTGCTTGAATAGATTAATACAACTTGAGCGAAATAATGAGACATACAAAGGAAATGTGCGCGTCTTTTTCATTTTTTTTCGTGAATTGCAGCGAGATGCGGGGCTAACGTGCCTCCCTTTCCCATGCGTTCGTGTCCCCGAGGTTAGCGCATTGAGCAGACGCCAGCCCTGGAAACGAAAGTAATGTTCTGGCGCGTTCGAGCACTCATTACGCTCATTTATTCTACCGCGTCCAAGTAAACGTTAATGCGGCACTGGCTCATGATACTGCCACTCTCGTGCCCGTACAAATGTCGCAACTTTCATGCCCGTCCCGCGGAAACAGGCAGTACACCACAGAGAACGCCGACAAAACGCCCACGGCCGCTGCATAAAAAAAGTCACAGTTTCGCCGCAAGGGCGAAGCAATTAATGCGATAGCAAGAAACTAATGCTATACGAAGTGAGGCTCACCAATGGATACTCTCAGTTTGAACAGCGTTCCTGTTGCAAAGGCGGCCGAAGCAGCGAAGGAAACTAGCGTGCTTCAAGTGTCGAGCTGTGACACTAGATAGATCACGCTCATCTTCTGTTTGTTCATTTAGCGGCGTCCCTTGAGCTCGAGTGACTTTTGTACGCTCGGTAACATGAGCGCGGACACCACGGTGAAAGCTTGAAACATCCCGGTTCCCCTCACCACGAGAAAACCGCGCGAGCAGACAGCGGAAGGGCATGGTTCTCCCTGCGCAAATATAAGGAGAAGCGAGCGAGCGAGCTCGCCGACGACTTTTAAATGCGCCCGTCGCGCTCCTAGCGCCATCTCGCTGGTAATGAAGAAACGCTTATAAGCGCCGGCCGTCTCTGAGTCCGTCCAGCGGTAAAGGCTGTGTATACAACGCTCGCCGTTAGGTACGTGGAGGATCTGCGTTTCGTGGCGTAGTGGTTAGCGCCACTCGCTACGGAGGAAGAGGTCCCTGGTTTGATTCCGCGCTTCGGAAGCATTTTTCTGAATTATTTTTCTTTGGGACTTTTATACATATTGTGAGACAACGTTCAGGCCGCAAGACTCTTCTTTATTGCCCTCGAGCCTGAGCCCCACTACTCAGACCCAAGCGGTGATGATGAGTATATACAGGTGAGAAGATGGCAAGTATGAAGAATGCTCACACTAATTTCCCCGTGCGCCGAAGCGGCCAGCCTGGCCGCGACTTAAACTGGGTAGAGACGTCGAACGAAGGGCTTCAGACCGGAAACGTGGACTATCTCTGAACCACGGCAGCGACGGTCGGAAGAAGCCTCAACTGGGGTGACACGATAGTTTACAGGGGATGTTTGTTCATTAATTATGTAGGGTCCAATGAATCGCGACTGGAACTTTTCACACAACCCGGGAACACGAGTAGGCGTCCAAAGGAGCACTTCGTCGCCAGGACGGAAAGAGACGTCACGATGGGAGCTATCGTACTGCTGTTTGCGATCGTGTTGACTGGCTTCTGTGCTGAGCCGAGCAAGTTGCCGACATTTTTGAAGCCTCGAAACGAACTGCTCGGTTAGGGTTGTAGAATTGTCACTTGGAGTGCGTAAGAATGCAGCGTCAGTAGTGAATGTCGCCGAACGGCCATAAACGAGGTAGAACGGTGAATACCCAGTAGTGCGTTGGACGGCGGTATTGTGAGCAAACGTCACAAATGGCAATATCGTGTCCCAGTTGTCGTGAGCTGGGCTGATATACATAGATATCATATCAATTAGCGTGCGGTGGAATCGCTCTGTGATGCCATTGGTTTGAGGATGGTATGCTGATGTTGTCTTGTGAACGGTGCCACAAGTTTTAAGCGTCTCTTGTATAACTGTGGATAGAAAACTCTTGCCACGATCGCTTAATAGGACGCGGGGCGCACCATGACGCAAGACGATGGCTTCGAGAAAGAAGGTGGCCACGTCAGAGGCAGAACTAGAGCGCAGAGGAGCGGTCTCTGCGTACCGTGTGAGATGGTCAACCGCTGTCACGATCCAGCGATATCCTGCAGACGTTACAGGAAGAGGTCCGACTAGGTCCATTCCAACAATGGCAAAAGGTTCCTCGGGACATGGGATTGGTTGTAGCAAGCCAGCAGGAGCGGAAGTCGGCCGCTTGCGCCGTTGACATAGGGTGCAAGAAGAGACGTACTTGGCAACAGAAGTGGAGAGGCCAGGCCAGAAGAAGCGGCTCCTAAGGCGGCTGTATGTTTTGCAGAATCCCAAGTGGCGAGCAGATGGGTCGTCGTGAAAGGCCTCAAGGACCTGCGCACGAAGCGAACGTGGAAGAACGGGAACCCAACGGTGTCCATCATCATTGTAAACGTATCGGTGCAGCACGTCGTTTTCAAGCTTGAATTGCCTGAGTTGTCGGCGCAACCTGGCATTAGGTGGTGGAGACTTTCCGCAGAGGCGTTGAACAATGCGAAGGCAGTATGGATCTTGCTGTTGACAGGAGGCCAACTGAGCGTAGCGATTGGAAGACAGAGTGCCAGCAGCCGCTAGTGCCGACAACGTAAGCGGATGCGTAGCCTCATCATCATGGGACGAGCAATGAAGAGGCATGCTCAGAGAAGATGGTAATGGGAGGGGGCAACGAGAGAGGGCGTCGGCATCTTGGTGTTTTTTTTTTCAGATTTATACAGAACGTCAAATGTGTATTCTTGAAGCCGGAGCACCCAGCGGCCGAGGCGACCGGACAAATTTTTTAGGGATGACAACCAGCATAAAGCGTGGTGGTCTGTAATTACGGTAAAATGGCGTCCGTAAAGATATGGGCGGAATTTTTGTACGGCCCAAATTACAGCCAAGCATTCCTGTTCCGTGATCGAGTAGTTTTGTTCAGCAGTCGTGAGTGCGCGGCTGGCGTAGGCGACAACTCGCTCTCGACCTGCTTCATCACGCTGTAGGAGGACGGCACCGATGCCATGGCCGCTAGCGTCGGTGTGGAGACAAGTAGGGGCATGCTCATCGAAGTGACAGAGGACGGGGTCAGATGTCAGCGCCGCCTTGAGCGTGTCAAAAGCGATGTCGCAATCGTTCGTCCAAGTGAAGGCTGTGCCCGACGTCAGTAGCTTGTGTAGTGGCGACGCGATGGACGCGAAGTCGCGGATAAAGTGGCGAAAATAAGACGCTAGGCCCAGAAAACTGCGTAATTGCTTGTGATTTTCGGGGCGAGGAAAACGTGTCACAGCAGTCACTTTGTCAGGATCCGGTCGCACGCCATCTTTACTAACAAGGTGGCCCAACGCTATGATGTTCTTTCTGGCGAAATGACATTTTTTAGAATTAAGTTGAAGCCCAGCGTTAGAAATGCACGTCAAAACTTCGTCCAGCCGCTCAAGATGCTGACGGAAAGTGGAAGAAAAAATGACAATGTCATCCAGATAACATAAGCAGGTTTTCCACTTAAGGCCACGAAGAACTGTGTCTATCATACGCTCAAACGTTGCCGGAGCGTTGCATAAACCGAAGGGCATTACATTAAACTCATAGAGGCCATCGGGCGTTGCAAAGGCCGTCTTGTCCTTGTCCGCTTCGTGCATAGGTATTTGCCAGTAGTCTGACCGGAGATCGAGACTTGAGAAATATTCAGCGCCCTGGAGGGAGTCGAGGGCATCATCAATTCGCGGCATCGGATATACGTCTTTGCGCGTGATCTTATTAAGTGCCCGATAATCGACACAAAATCGTACGAGCCGTCCTTCTTCCGGACCAGGACAACAGGCGACGACCAAGAACTGGACGATGGCCGAATGATGTCGCGTTTCAGCATGTCAGTGACGTTGTCCTCGATGATCTTGCGCTCTGCGGAAGACACGCGGTATGGTCGGCGGCGTACGATCGAATTGCCCTCGGTTTCGATGCGGTGCACTGCGACGGAAGTGCGCCCCAGAAACTTGGAGTGGACGTCGAAGGAAGCACTGTGTTTTCGAAGCAGTGCGAAGAGATCTTCCTTCTGCGCCGCAGGGAGATCAGGATTGACGGTGGCAGTTAACGCTGTGGTCGTCGCATGATCATCATTAGCAGCAGGCGAGAGTGGTGGATCTGCGTGAAGAGGCGTCAGGGCAAGGGGTTCAGTGTCAGCAAAGCAGGCCACAACGGTACCTTGGGACAGAAGAAATGGCCGAGATGTAGTGTTGCGTGCTGTGACCAACGCTCGGCTGTCATGAAACCTGACCAAGCTAGACGCAATTACAATGCCACCAGATATCCAGCGATCGCATGGAGCGAGAAACACGTCACCATTAAGGATGGTATCAGACGTCAATGTCACAACATTCTCATTGCCAGGTGAAATGGAGCAATCGGCCGCCGTGACCAAACGCAGTTTTCGAGCATCGTCATCAGATGAAAATTCCGTGTCCGTCATATGAACTACTCGCTGATGACAAGATATTACGGCCGACGCTGAAGAAAGAAAGTCCCATCCTAAGATAAGTTCGTGGGTACATGACGACAGCACGAGAAACTGAATGTGATGAAGTATGCCATCGATGAAAACTCGCGCTGTGCACACACCAACGGGCTGAACAAGAACTTCATTGGCACACCGAAGGGGAGGTCCAGTATACGGCGTTTTTACTTTTCGCAAGCGTGAACACAGTTCAATACTAATGACGGAAAGCGCTGCACCCGTGTCTACCAATGCCTGAGTCCATACACCTTCAACACATACCAACAGTACATTTGAAGGCCGCTGCGGAGGAGTTTCACATAGCCCGAATGATGCAGCTTTCCCTCCCGAAGCTGCACTATTTAGTTTTCCGGGCGATGGACCGGGGACGAATTAGCTGGTCGAAGGGGAGAAGACGAGCGGCCCATCGGTGACGGAGAGTGGCGACGGGGGAAACGAGAAGCACCGGCACCGTCGAGGCTCTGCGGAGATGGTGAGCGACGTTCATAACTTTGGTAGGAGCGACGATGCTGCGGTACCGCAGCACGAAACTCGTCTCTTTCATAGGAGTCGTAGCCCCGTCTTTCGTCCTGTTGACGGCGTCGGCAAAACCTGGAAATATGGCCACGAACTCCACAATAATAGCAAACTGGCCGAGGAGGGCGCCAGGCGTTGGCAGGCGGAAGCGACGTTCGTGGTGACAGAACATTCACCGAACCGTGCATTGTGGTCGCGTGGGGTTGTGTCTGTTCAGGAGGTGCGAAAGCTGCAACCTGGGCGTAAGTTGGCGTAGGTAGAGGGTCATGCCTGGGAACTTCCGCACACGTCATGGCAACAAGTTCTTCCCTGACGATGTTGCGGAGGCTGCTGCCAGAAGACGTCGTACGGAGCTCAAGTGGGCAAGACATAGCTTGTGCTTGAAGCTCCTCACGTATGATGGAACGAATCAACGTGCGTAGCTCGCTGTCATTGGTTGCGCTCAGATGAGTTGTGTCAGGCTGCAGACGTAGTAGATGGAGTTCATCAAGGCGCTGACACGTGGCGACGACTTCTGAGACTGTAGTGGGGTTTTGCACCGCAAGGGCATTGAATGCCGCAGCCCCAATGCCTTTGAGCAGGTGGCGGACCCTGTCATTCTCCGTCATTGAGTTGTTCACGCGGCGACAAAGGGCGAGGACATCTTCTATGTAAGAAGTGTAGGACTCGCCGGTTTGCTGAACACGCTCGGCTAACTTCTTTTTGGCGATGTCTGAGCGGATTGAAGGGTTCGCGAAAATCTGCCGCAACTGGTGTTTAAATGAGGTCCAATCCACGAAGTCCAGCTCGTGGTTAAAAAACCAAGTCTTGGCTACACCCGTAAGGTAGAAGGCGACGCGAGTGAGTTTGGCAGAGTCGTCCCAGTGGTTGAGTGCACTCACGCGCTCATACTGCTCCAGCCAGTCTTCAACATCGTCCCCACGAAGGCCAGCGAACACCGGTGGATCCTTCTGGGGTGTGGTGACCAAACAAGAAGGAATTCCCGTTGGGGCAGGCGTCGTAGATGCGCCAGGGTTGGAGCGCTCGTCTTGCGACATTGCTGAGGTCTGTTGGTGCAAACATATACATACTTATATATTGCTACGAAGCGCTACCGAAGATGAAGAGGGAGACGTGATGAAAGAGGACGACGTTCCCTGATCCCGCGCGGACTTGGCTCCATCTTGTGTGCCTGGCTTTGTCCTCTGTATATACCTTGTAAATATAACCTTCAACGCCTTTTTCTTCCCGTAACATTTTGGTGGAGAGTGCGGGTTCTCCCAGCTTCAGCATTCACGACGCTTCTCCGCAGCGGACGCTCCTTGGCTGCCTCTGCGATGCCTGCTCACGACGAGAATGAGGATGAGTCGGAAACCTCAACGACCGTGCCTCGATCAGCCACGCCGCAACCAACAGCGCGGCAACCCGCCGCTACTAACCGCACCGTCGTCCTGACACAACCGCGTGACCCAGGCACATTTTCTGGCACGGACAACGCTGACGTCGAGGATTGGCTTCAGCTCTACGAACAGGTGAGCGCACTGTACAACTGGGACCCGACGCTCATGCTGGCCAATATTCTATTTTACCTTGAGGGCACGGCGAAAGTTTGGTTCTGCAACCACGAGCAAGAGATCACGAGTTGGGACGTGTGCAAACAAAAACTCATTGATCTGTTCGGCAAGACCATTGGGCGCCGTCGCGCTGCCCAGAAAGAACTCGCGTGCCGACTTCAGACCTGCACAGAGTCCTACATCACGTACATTCAAGATGTACTCGCGCTCTGCCGCAAAGTTGACGACAGGATGGCCGAAGCTGAAAAGGTTGCGCATATCCTCAAAGGAATCGCGGATGAATGATGCGTTCACTCTCCTGGTTTTCCGCAACTCGTCGACAGTGGACGACGTCATTAATGAATGCCGACGCTTTGAAGAAGCGAAAAGTCGTTGGATTACGCCACATTTTTCACGTCTTCCCAACACGGCTGCGACGTCTACTTGCGAGGACATCCGTCCATCACCTGCTCCTTCTGCAGCTGAGAATATTGTACGCCTCGTCCGTCGTGAAATTGAAGCTGCATCTCCGGTCCCTGCGCAAGCTCGTGCCCCCGACGATTCACATACGATTTCTCTCATCCAGACCGTTGTACGCCAGGAGCTCGCCAACGCAGGAATCCAGACGCTCTGCCCAGTGGACAGACCCAACTACCGTCCACCCGCCCCACCTGATCTGCCCCGCAACTCGTACGCCCGTCCTCGTTACCGGAACTCGGCGGAATGGCGAACCTCCGATGACAGACCCATCTGTTTCTGCTGCGGACGCGTCGGCCATATTTCTCGCCACTGTCGCAGTTCCTGGAACTCACAGCCTTGGCCGACCTCTCACAACACCCGACGTTCACCTGGTAGTTCCCGCCAGCCTGCGCCCCTTGAAGACGACGCCGCTACACCGTCATCGCCCGCAAGACCACGCCGCTCCCCTTCGCCGTCCAGTCGCCTGTCCCGCTCTCCTCTGCGTCGTCGCTCGCCTTCCCCCTTCTACTCCCGCCGCTCCTCGGAAAACTAACGGGCGCAGCTCCTGGAGGTGAGCCTGCCTTGACGACCCGACCCGAAATTCCTCTGCTTACACTACCTGGACACAACAACCTGCTCAAAGTAGATGTCGACGGCGCACCTGCTATAGCACTCATCGACACTGGCGCTCACGTATCGATTATGAACTCGAACCTCCGTGCTCGCCTAAAGAAGGTGCTCACTCCTGCTCCGATCGCTGTGGTCCGTGTAGCCGATGGTGCAACTCCAGTTGTCACTGGGATGTGCACTGCTCGCGTCACTGTTGCTGGGCGCCATACTTCTGTTTTGTTCTACGTATTGGAGCAATGCCCGCATGAACTCATCTTAGGACTCGATTTTCTGTCGTCCCATTCAGCTCTTATTAACTGTGCCACAGGTGTCGTCAAACTCGCCTTACCCTATGCCGTTGAGCCTTCTGATCCTGCGCCGAGCAAGCTGTGCTGTGCCGATTTCGTTCGCGTCCCCTCTCTGACCGTTACGTACATTGACGTCTCTCCCGATCCACCCGTGGCCGACGGAGATTACGTCGTGTCACCCAACGCTACCGTCCTCTGCTCGCAAAACGTCACGTTACCGCACACCGTCATCCGTATTCACGCCAATGCCGCATGTCTCCCTATCGTCAATTTTGGACTATGCCCTCAGGTGCTGCCCCAGGGTATCTCCCTTGCAACCCTTGCCCCGGCCTGCGACTACCACATTTCCGCTTTAATAGGGGATACACAATTGCCGACCAGTCCTGATTTGGATCCAACTTCATCAGAAAGCATGACGAAAATGATCGCCTCTGACCTACCGGCCGAACATGCGAACGCCCTTCGTGCCCTTCTCGCATCGTACCAGGACATCTTTGACCTCTATGACCGGCCACTGGGCCAGACAACCGTTGTGAAGCATCGAATCAACACCGGCGATGCTAACCCGATCCACCGACGACCCTATTGTGTTTCCCATACTGAGCGCCAAGTCATACAGAAAGAAGTCGACAAGATGCTTGCACGGGACATCATTGAACCTTCTTCAAGCCCCTGGGCTTCCCCTGTCGTGCTCGTCAGGAAGAAAGACAACAGCTGGCGCTTCTGTGTCGATTACCGAAATCTCAACAAGGTAACGAAAAAAGACATGTACCCCTTACCGCGGATAGATGACGCCCTTGACTGTCTCAATGGTGTGAAGTATTTCTCTTCGATTGACCTTCGTTCCGGGTACTGGCAGATTGCAGTTGACGACATGGACCGTGAAAAGACCGCATTTGTTACGCCTGATGGCCTTTATCACTTTAAAGTAATGCCGTTCGGGTTATGCAATGCCCCAGCTACCTTTGAACGAATGATGGACGCTCTCCTTCACGGTTTTAAGTGGTCAATCTGCTTATGTTACCTCGATGACGTCATTGTCTTTTCGCCGACTTTTCAGACACACCTCGAGCGTCTCTCGACAATTCTTTCTGTGTTCCGCAAGGCCGGACTTCAGCTCAACTCGTCGAAATGCCACTTCGGCCGCCGGCAACTTACTGTCCTCGGACACCTTGTCGATTCTTCTGGTGTTCGTCCCGATCCAGAAAAAGTTCGCGCAGTCAAGGATTTCCCTGTGCCGACCTGTGCGAACGATGTTCGCAGCTTTGTAGGCCTCTGTTCCTATTTTCGAAGATTTGTGCGCAATTTCGCTGACATTGCGCTCCCTCTCACGGACCTACTCAAGAAGGATGTGGCTTTTGCATGGGGTCCTGAACAAGCCAGTGCCTTCACAGAACTGACCATGCGCCTCACGTCGCCACCGATTCTCGGCCACTTTGATATGTCCGCTCCAACAGAAGTGCGTACCGACGCCAGCGGCCATGGCATTGGTGCTGTTCTGGCTCAACAACAGCGTGGTAGCGACCGTGTCATTGCATACGCTAGCCGTCTTTTGTCACCCGCGGAGCGCAATTATTCGATCACCGAACGCGAATGCCTTGCGCTCGTCTGGGCGGTGGGCAAATTTCGCCCGTATTTGTATGGACGGCCATTCACCGTTGTCACCGACCACCACGCCTTATGCTGGCTCTCATCGTTAAAGGATCCTACTGGACGGCTGGGTCGGTGGGCCTTACGGCTGCAAGAATATTCATTCACCGTTGTCTATAAGACGGGCCGCCAACATGAGGACGCAGGTTGCTTGTCGCGTCATCCAGTAGACCCACCAGATCCTCCTGAGAGCGGCGAGTCTACATTCGTGTTGGCACTTTCAGCGTTCGCCAACATCGGAGACGAGCAACGACGTGATCCTCACTTGAGAGACATCATTAACCGGCTGAGTGGTCCCACAACTCCTCCATCTCTCCGTCTGTTTGTGCTCCAAGATGGCATCTTATATCGTCACAACATGCATCCTGACGGACCTGACCTGCTGCTGGTTATACCCACACATATGCGTCAGACTGTACTCGCACAGTTGCATGACATTCCAACCGCTGGTCATCTGGGCGTCTCAAGGACCTATGACCGTGTTCGACGTCGATTCTTTTGGCCCGGTATTTACCGCTCCGTTCGCCATTACGTCGCTTCGTGCAAGCCTTGTCAGCACCGCAAAACACCAGCCACCCTTCCAGCAGGGCGCCTTCAACCCATCGAGATACCAACCGAACCATTTTACAGGGTTGGTCTTGACCTCCTCGGCCCTTTTCCTCTATCCATCAGTGGAAACAAGTGGATAGCTGTTGCCACAGATTACAGCACTCGGTATGCGATCACACGGGATATCCCTACCAGTTGCGCAACCGACGTCGCTGACTTTCTCCTCGAAGACGTCATCCTTCGTCACGGCGCTCCTCGACAGCTCGTTACAGACCGGGGTCGATACTTTCTATCCAAGGTAGTCCAAGACATCTTGCACTCTTGCGCTACAAAACACAAGTTCACCACTGCGTATCACCCTCAGACCAACGGCCTAACTGAGCGGCTGAACAGAACTATAACAGACATGTTCGCCATGTATGTTTCTCCAGATCATCGTGACTGGGACGAAGCTCTGGCGTTCGTAACGTTTGCCTACAACACGTCTCGGCATGATTCCGCAGGTTTCTCTCCGTTTTTTCTCCTCTACGGACGAGAACCCACGCTGCCCTTCGACACGCTCCTTCCTCCCGTTCTTGATACGACATCAGAGTACGCTCGTGATGCCATCGCTAGAGCTGCAGAGGCACGCGATGTTGCCCGCCTTCGTCTTAGCACTTCGCAGGAAAAACAACGACGCATCTACGACGCCCGCCACCGCGATATCCACTTCAATCCTGGTGACATGGTCCTTCTTTAGACGCCGTCACGGCGAGTTGGCCTGTGCGAGAAGTTGACTTCTCCGTACTCTGGTCCGTACCGTGTCCTGCGCCAAGTCACCGACGTCACGTACGAAGTCAAACCTCTGAACACTACCATAGCGCGACCCCCTGAAATTGTTCACGTCACTCGACTCAAGAGGTATCACTCGGACCAATCAAGCACCGGGTCGGTGCCTTCGCCGCCGGGGGTGATGCTACGAAGCGCTACCGAAGATGAAGAGGGAGACGTGATGAAAGAGGACGACGTTCCCTGATCCCGCGCGGACTTGGCTCCATCTTGTGTGCCTGGCTTTGTCCTCTGTATATACCTTGTAAATATAACCTTCAACGCCTTTTTCTTCCCGTAACAATATATACGGTGCATGACGGCGACGGCAAAATCCAGCTGAGACTGTCCATATAATTGCTATCGCAATAAAAAAGGTAGCGGCCGTGCAACGCCGCTCGCATGCTCGGGCTGGCTCGGGCACGTCATGCCCACGTGACCATGCATGCGCATGACATGTTCATGCGTATGTGTCAAGTGAAGAGGGCAGGGAAGGAATTTGGCTTGCTAAGGCTACACGGGGCGAGTGGCAAGGGTTTGAAACTCGCCTCTCGCATCATAGTTTCGCGCCGCTACAAATTATTGTTTTTCTCAGCTCGTAATGAACCGATTTGAAATATTCTTGCGGCATACTCCTCTTCATTCGGCACACAGCAACTTCCATCGTCTAAAAATTTGCTATGTGGCCTGTTGAGGGGCCCTTTAAGGATAAGGAACGAAAATAATGGCGCTCGCGCTGTCTTCTTTTTTTCTTTTTGCTTCTCGTGTTTCGAGCATTACTGCGTCAGTGCTATGTGAATGCTCAAAAACTATTTAACTCTCGGTGTTTTAAATACTAGTTATTTCTTACAGACAGAGTGAGATAACGTATCGCTATTCAAATATTGCAATACTTAATTAAAATCGAAAGTTCTCACACCTTCCCTTTTCAGTTCACGTCGCTGCTCTTATGCTGGTGGGATGGGGAGCCGGACAAAAAGGTGCTGTACCCTTCAAACTTCTCGCTTTTGTTCCTGTGTTTCCTTTTTCTTCGTTTCTTTTAACACGACAGTATTTTCTGCTGGCATCATACAACCCTCTAGTGACGTATTTCTGTCACGTTGATATGATGTCATGTCATGATGTTGATAAAATAGACGCTAACAAATAAGAAAAAAAAACACTATAAGGAAAAGTCACAGTTTCGCCGCATGGGCGAAGCAATGAATGCGATAGCAAGAAATTGGAATGCCACACGAAGAACGAGAAGCAGCTCGATACTTGCAGCGCGCCGCTGACAAAGAAGAACGCCTGAAAAGAACGCACATGCACGCACAGGGCAAGCTTGAACTAACTGTCGCAGTTTTTACGTCTTTGTACTTGAGCAACACGCTGCAAGTGTCGACAATGGATAATCAAATGCTCTTAGACATTTGTTTTTCATTTAAACTGCGGTGCGTGGAGTGACGCTCTGCGTATCCTGCTACACGGGGGTGTCTGATGTAAGGTAGAGGTGTACGCCGCCGCGCCGCGCGGCTATCGCCGCCTGTTTTTGGTCACGCCGCTCGCGCCGCCGCCGAAGTCCCAAGACAGATCACGCCGCCGCCGCCGCGCAATAATTGCGGCGCGCCGCCGTTAGTCTTTTTCTTTAATTCGAATGGGGAATCTGGAAATAAAATACAAAACTTTGCCGGAGGAGCTCTTCTCGATGTGTCCATGTAATGAACTATCCATTTCAGCGGCCGCTGAATAGCGGGAGCTCAGCGAGAAGCGCGCCCCCTGTTTCCGGTTCTTGTTCCGCAGCGCCATCGTGACATCACGAAGCTTTCAAACACTCTCGACACAAATGATAGCGACGGAATGCGCTTCAATGCAACGAACGCAGCCCTCAGAGATACCATTTTTGGTGCACATGTATTTTGATCGTCTTAGCCATCGATTCAGGTTTAATGCGGCCGCTCATCTAACACAGCTGTAAGGTCGGTACGCATTCCCTGTATAGTTCTCAAACATCTGCGACACATTCCTATGTAAATTCAGACTTGAAAAGTTCCTGTTTCTGTGCATTTCGTCCGCTTTCTTCTTACGCTAGGAATGTGCTGGCGGGTTCGGTGCGGCGACGTGGTCAAGAGTGAGGTGACATCACCGCACACGGCTTTTTCGAATCACTGAATGCGCTCTGCCGAAATGGACTATGGACATCTCCTTTGGATGAACGCATCGAGAATATCTCCCCAGAAGTTGTATCTTTTACTTCTCCAGAAATATCACGAGTATTGCCTGACCTTAACGCTGCCACGTCTTCCAGCCTTAAAGGGCGACGACCCAACTCGCTGGATAGCATATTCTTGCAGTCTTGGACCTAGTACAATGTGCATTAATAAATGAAATAGATAAATAATATATACTTTTTCCTTTCATTCTTACTCGAGTAAATCGATAAATAAATACAGAAGTAAAGAGAATGGCAAACTTAGAATATAGCTGAGCTAGTTGGTAGGTATTCATGTTAAGAAGACAGGACGCGAAAACACGGACATAAGAGAAAAGTCCAGAGAGTGAACAGCTATCTCTCACGTAGACCACTACTCGCGCTTGATTGATAGGTATGGCTTCTTACGTGGGAATGCGCAGATAAATATTTGTGTTTACCTTCGGTTCCGCCGCTGTGTGATCTTTCAGTTGTTAGCGGCGTTTCTGGTGTGTTGAGTCTTGACTACTCTCCTGTGTCCGTGTTTGCATGCTCTGTTTTTATAAAGGGCCCCTAAAAGCCTCTGAAAATACAACAAAAAACAAAAACAATGAGCGCGTTATTCTCTCTTGGCGTTTCTTGTCTTTTGGTGCACTTCGTGATGCCAGAACAGTAATTCGCGTGACATCAGGGTACATACTCTCGACCGGTCCATATACGAGAAATAACAGTTGTGAATAATCTCCCATACTGCTTTGCTATGCAGCCGCCCACCCACTATTGCTTCTCTCGCACGACTATCGTGCGCGAATAATTGATTTCGCTCCATTTTGAGCGTTTGCGACCGCGCATGCAGAGATAACAGACTGTAGCCGACAAGCGCAAAATCATGATAGGTTCAACGCTTAGCGCTGACATTGTACGCGTGCATTATGAAGGAATAAGTGGTGAGGAGATGTCCCCTGCAAGAAGGGTATTGAAGGCGAGGACTAAACCAATGGAAAAGGCGCCGGATTATATGATTCTTTCAACGGACGCACTCATTACAGCGGAGACGATGCAGATTTCTAGGAAAACGGCGAGCAATTGCAATTGTATGGACACTCAGGACAGGTTTTCACTGTCGCCGTCATGTTCCGTATAAACTCTAAATAGATAACGTCGCTCCGCGCATTGTATGTTCTACCCGCGAGTAAAAGCTCGCAAGCGTTGGCAAAGAACATGGCTAAAGCAGAGATGAAACAAGCTGGCCATCTCCGTCACACAGAATAACATCAACCCACGTGCGAGGCCTGCAGTCGATTGCTCCTCAAGCAGAAGGAAACTCCCCACCCGTCATTTGCTGGGTGAAGGAGCAGGAAGGAATGTCTGAGAAGAGGGACTGCGTAACTCGAGCAGCATCTGTGAGTCTTGACTATAAGGGCGCGGTCGAGAGCGCTGGCACGCGCACTGTTTCAACAGACATCCCCCAGCGAACGCCTCGCATAGCTTCTACGCGTTGTGAGCGCTGTGATCTCACTGCTTCGCGCTCGGAGCACTGATACGACAAACTGACCGAAAATAGAAACGCCGGCGCGCCGCCGCCGGTGATTTTGGGTCCGGCGCACATGTCTAATGTAAGGTGTGCCTGGCGTTCTTCCTTTTTTTTTCTTCCACATCACGAGTGGGTACAGAAAAGGGCCATTTTGTCGTGCGCGTCTCAAGGACAGTTTTTCAATCGAAAGAAAATTAGGAGCGTTGCGTGATAGAAAACACGCTCAAGCTCCTCCGATATTCGCTTACAAACAGCGGTAAATGGTGTATATAAATAGCTCGCCGTTATTTCGCCGGCGCATGCATGGGGCATGGTTGAGTTGTCGATGGCTCGAATCCCCGCTCGGCTACTTCGGAATTTTTTTCTTGTGCTTTATTTTTTGTGCCTTTTTATATATATACATACATATACATATGCTGGACATGACAGCGACGGCAACGGCGAGGGCAAAATTCAGCCGAGGGTGTCCATATAATTGCTATCGCAATAAAAGTTCCCTCGGTGGGAGTCGAACCTACGAGCTCTTGGTCCGCCATGATAAGCGCTGGCGCTCTACCGACTAAGCTAACGAGGTAGATGCGCGACACTCCACAAACGCACCTTATGTCTCTCATACATTCTCTCTCGCATGTTGCTCTCTGTTGGCGAAGCGGTGCCGCCGTCTATGAGCGGTGCAAAAGTAATGCGGCATGACACTAACTAGCGCCGGTAAAAAACGATTTGGCGACGACGCAGTTAAAGCATGGCCTCTGAAATTGCGCGCCGGCGCGCAATCTCGGAGGTCATGGGTATAGCGTCTCGATACCAGTGAAAAACACTTCTTTGCAATTCGCTTCGTGTTAGCGTGTGACAGCCCGTTGTCGGAGTAGTGCAGCTTCCGCATTCACCAATGGTGTTTCGCCGCCGACAGCTTTCAGTGCGATAGCACCGACTAATAAAACTACTTCAGTAAACGCTGCAGAAAGGCAACGATGTCTACGTGTGCATGTCGTGCCTTGGTGGAGCGAGACCGACGCCAGTGGGACGTGAAAAGCCTGCGCGCATTCGCGGCTCTACCTACGAACCTCTGCTTCCCGTGTTGCTGAAGCACAGTGTGGTAGTGCATGCATGAGCACAGGCATAGGTTACCCTATTACTCGGGAGCGCACACCGTGCCGTTTCCCTAATTAATTGAGGGCTTTTCAAGAAGTGCATATCGAGAACATGTGTTAATGTACTTATTGATGTCATCGTTGCGCGGGATTCACGATACGCTGTTTCCAGGTAAATGTTAAAAAGTTCAGCAACCACATCGTGTGTATCGTGATCATGGGCGTTAGCCGTCGCGGTGATGTGCCACTAGGCGTCAGTGGGTGCATCCACGTCAAATGGTGCTAGAGCTGCCAAACACCAAGAGACATTGTACAAGCTCTCATATCTCACTACACAATAAGTACTACTCCTGCGAAGACGCGTTTCACTTTCGTGTTATACCGATTCCTCTGATGGAGGGATCAGCCATGCTTCAAATGCGAAGCATTTCATAGCGAACCCAAGGTATCTTGAGCGTTTCTATCTATCTATCTATCTATCTATCTATCTATCTATCTATCTATCTATCTATCTATCTATCTATCTATCTATCTATCTATCTATCTATCTATCTATCTATCTATCTATGTATCTATCTATCTATCTATCTATCTATCTATCTATCTGTCTGTCTATCTATCTATCTATCTATCTATCTATCTATCTATCTATCTATCTATCTATCTATCTATCTATCTATTTATTTATCTAGCCGCCTACGTCTGGGTGCTCTCGTGATCGCCTCCTTAACTTGGTGTGAACCAAATTTGGCACGGGAGGGTAAGAAGATTTCACGATTATGACTGTCTGGTCATTACATTATTAACGTGAAAATCCTATCGCGTACTTCGACGAACCCTTTTTTCCAGACACGTGTGGCATATACCCGTTTACCGCGGGCCCCGATGTACAGGTATGCCCCACAGGTAATCGACAGTTTATATCTACCCAAAAACGGCGAGAATAGAAATGAACAGAAAAGAACAGAACAAAGACAGGACGAAGGGAAGTGATACACGGACGGGCGCCCGTCCGTGTGTCACTTTCCTTCGTCCTGTCTTTGCGCTGTTTTTTAAGTTCTAAGTAATTTTTCTCATTGAGGAAACGGGACGGAATGACGCTAGAAAAATGTGCAAATGGTATACACACACACACATGTATGTTGAAGAGTCGCACATGTAATATAAAAACAGTTGTTTACAGTTGCGCAACGATGCAAACAGCAACATGGGTGTTACCAACAGCAGGCACGGGAAGGTGATATGTAGTGCTTGTATTCTTCAATACTGGATTGCACGGATTCGAAAAGGAGAAAAAAGGAACACAGATGCACAGGACAGGCGCTACGCGCAACTAATCTTTCTTCAGAAAAATTTGTCTAGATACACACACAGCCGAGTGGCACGCGCAGGCGCCCTGCACGTACGTTACACCCAGAGTTACAGTTGTTACAGTTGCGTTTCAGTTGCAGTGATTCCACTCCTGCGCCAACTGCGCCAAAGTGCGCCAAATTGTATTTACTGCGCCATCCTGATAATATCGACGAAATTTGCGCCAAACTGCGCCAAAGTCTCGGGTTTGGGGGCGTCTATCACCGGCAATCGCACCGCCGGCGCGTCAGAACATGTGCAGCTCGATCTTGGGGCTGCCAATAAAGTCGCAGTCATGGACCAAGAATTATTCCGCTGAATAAATAGCGCTCGCGCGTGCGTTCCGAGTAAGCCACGATGCCATGCACGGTGCCGACGCAGCTTCTGTTCTGCAAGTCGGCTCGACAGCAAAACGCGCTCTCCGCAGAGGCTCGTGACGTCTAGGCCTATCGGTAGCGAGAAAGTGCGACGGCGATTCATCGGCGGACGTCGTCTGTTCAAGAAACGCTGCTGATAGCTCGTTTCAAGCGTCGCACGGCACGTAAGGAAAGCAATGTTAAGTAATAACTACATGAGTGCCGCTAAAATGCCTGTCACTTCGTTTTCCGGACATCGCGGAATGAAATCTGGGATCGCTCGCACTAGATATATGGGACAATATCGAATTTTCCTTACTTCGCGTTTATGGAAGAGCACGCGAACGGTGGAAACGCGTTGACACTTTTCCTCAGATATACTTTATCCATGGATCTTCATCCAGAACAGCTTTTTCGTAATTCCTTCCGCCAGCACGTCCGAGTTTGTAATCACTCTGCGGTAAATACCCCCTAAAAGGCCCTGCCCTTTCGAGCTCACGTGCTAGGGTTCCAATTCGAATTTTTTGCTTGCTTTTTTTAAAAATGTCATCTCATTAGTAAAATCATATCTCCTGGTCGGAGCAGCCGCAAAAATGCACAGCTAAGTTTCGCTTAAGAGCGAAGCAATGAATGCGATACCAAAAAATTGTATTGTGAAACGAAGACTAGCAACTAACTCTTTTGGATACGATCTCGCGTAACTCAACAAAACGCTGGTTTAAGGGAATGTGGCCCCTCCAAGAAACGAAGCGTTTTCTTGCTCTGAGTTCTCTAAACGCGAGGTAAGCGTTGAGAGCACAGCAAGTTTATGAGCCGTCTCCTGATGCCTCGAGATATAGCGCGCGCGCAAGCGACTGCGCCCTTCGAACGATGCGGTCCCCCCCCCCCCTTCCGCTCCCCTGGCGTCCCTTCATGCTCCTTACGAAAGGCGGGCGGGGCGTTTCCTCTCTGTTTGATGAGCAATCGACGGCAGGCCCGCACGCGGGAAGATGTTATCTCATGCGCTGTCCGTGCGGCGGAGACAGACAGCCGGCTAGTTTAATCTCCGCTTCAGCCGCGTTCGGCGCCAGCGCTCGCGAGCTTTTACCCGCGCCTAGAATGCGCGTGGTGATGTTATTAATTTCGACTGTATACGGAAAATTACGGCAACGGCGACGGCAAAAATCCGCCGAGAGTGTCCATATAATTGCTATTGCAAGGGTAAATGTACGGGGCAGATTTTGCGCCCCCCCCCCTCTTAGGTGATTAGGGGGGCGGCCGCCCCCTCCATGTCCCCCCCCCTGTGCGCACGCCTATGCTCCTGAGATGATTTTTTCCATGAGATTTGCAATGAATCGAAATATTTCTAGCCTTCATAAGAGCCCCATAATAATACTCAGGTGCTTGACTGTTAATGCATTATGCTTCTGTATTGCACTCCAGGATATAAAATTCGCTACTCCAAAGTGCTCCCAGATGCAAAATTATCTGCTCCAAAGTGCTCCAAGATGAAAATTTTGCTGCTCCAAAGTGCTCCAAAACGGAAATTTTGCTGCTCCGAAAATTGCTCCAAATCAGAAGTCCTCGGTAGCATCACTGCAGTTGTTATGCTTATACTTGTCCCTTATGACGGACAACGCACGCACGTTTCACGAACTCGTGTGCATGTGTAGAAGGGGTTTTTGACACTTCTTGAACAAGCTCACCGTGATCAGTGAGCACCACCAGCTCGACAGGACTTGTTATCGATTGCGTTCGTGATCGCGGCTACGAGGGATCTAAGTGTAGTGAAGTGCAAGGTATAGTACAGCTTGTGGAAATTTTGGATTTCTCTTACGAAGAAATGATCCATGATGCCTCCTGTGCTTGACCTGGCAACGAGGTCTTGTGAAGCCCTGTTCACATCCAAACCGTCTCTCACGCATTGTAAGAAGCAGGCGTTGTTGGGTTTTGATAAATCAATGTTCAAACCACCGCAGTGATGAGGGACATGGTCCCCTCGGCAGAGTTATTGACTTTTGCGCAATCCACGTGGTCCACGTTGCCGATAACGTGAACGAGTGGATGGTAGTCGGGCGTCTTCCAGGGATGTTTTGTCTTCACCTCCCTCAATTTCAGTGCGTCCGCCGCGGTGGTGTAGCGGTTACGGTCGCGGGTTCGATCATGGCCGCGGCGGTTGCATTTCGATGGAGGCGAAATGATAAAGGCCCGTGTGCTGTGCGATGTCAGTGCACGTTAAGAACACTGGTTAAACACTGGCTAAAGGTGGTTATCCTTTCTTCGCGTGTCAAGGTTCGCGGTTACTGTGTTGATTCAGACTCTGTATCTATCACCTGGGGCACATATCTGCATAACATGAACTCTGGTATTCGGGTACGAGCCACACGTGACAGAGAAAGGGTTTCATGAGGTACGCGACAGGTATTTTGCGTCATTGATGTCATGACAGTGAATCGTGTTGTTCATACATTGATCCTCTGCCATGCCAATTTTGGTATATTACAACCTACGGAAACGACCAGGAGAGCGCCCAGACATAGCCGGCTAGATAGATAGATAGATAGATAGATAGATAGATAGATAGATAGATAGATAGATAGATAGATAGATAGATAGATAGATAGATAGATAGATAGATAGATAGATAGATAGATAGATAGATAGATAGATAGATAGATAGATAGATAGATAGATAGATAGATAGATAGATAGATAGATAGATAGATAGATAGATAGATAGATAGATAGATAGATAGATAGATAGATAGATAGATAGATAGATAGATAGATAGATAGATAGATAGATAGATAGATAGATAGATAGATAGATAGATAGATAGATAGATAGATAGATAGATAGATAGATAGATAAGAACGGCGTAAGTGCGTGAGGTTCGCTAACAAATGCTTCGCATTTAAAACTGGCATCGGCAACGTTGACCCGACGACTGCACACAATAAAAATCAGAATCCCAGAGGGGATCGAACCCAAACATTCTGCGTGGGTGTCAGGTATACTACGACAGATCCACGCCAGGTGAAGAAACGGCTTTGGAAAAACACCCTTTGCAGATGTAAGTTCGATGCAACGTCAGTTGTAGCTGTGGTGCTGACTATCTAATTTTATAACACAGCATTAAACACGACATGTGCACTCCTACGATCATGTCAGCTTTAGTGTATATGCTTCCAGTGTTGGCTCCACTTCTATAGCAATCTAATAAACATTACATTTGTAGTTCTATGATTCAGCAAGCAGTATTGAAGCGTTGCTCGACGCCGGAGGAATACGTGAGCGAAAGTTGTCTATGATTTAAGAGAGCGATTCGTTGGGCAAGTTGGTGATCCATAATGTTACTAACAGCGCAAAAAAGGACGAAGGACCTGTCTGTGTTTCTTCCTGGTCCTTCGTCCTTTTTTGCGCTGTTAGTAACATTGTCTATGATATTCACATCATCGCACCGTAAAGTGCACTTCGTTTCCATAATGCAGACGTATGTGCTATAATGGGAGTGCTGACGTCACGTCGGATCATAGTTACTCTTGAAACGCCAGTGTTGTCAACGTGCCTGGTAAGCCCACAATATACACACAACTACTACAGTTACAAAAACACGTCGATCCGCCTCGTAACGCTTGGCTCAAAGCCAAAAAATGAAGCCTAGAACTACTCGCTGACTGCTTCGCCTGAAACAGATTGGCAAGAGGCGTGCGATCTGCCGATTCTTCTTTTTTTTAACTTTTTTCCCCGCGCGAAATAAGCATCGATTGCAAGTTCTTTCGCTTGTCCGGTATTCCGCAATACGCATAAGTATATAGCGGAATACCGGGTGGGAACAGCGCATGCGCGCACTTTCCCGGAAATGCCCCATGCGCTTAAAAACATCCGAAAAGCATCAAAAGCGATTGCCGTCCACCTCGAATCTGTCAAGCGGTTGTCGCGCGCTCTGTGGCTAGTCAGCGCCGAAATAAAGACGCATTTGCTTTAGATTAGTGTCGCGAACCTTCGACAGCAAGGTATTCGTGTCGATTCGACACCGTTTTCGAGAGCCTTCGTTGCTGTAGGCTTAGTGAGCGGCGATGGGCGCTTCTGGAATATCAGAGGACATATATTATGTGTTTGTATGCCGCAGTGTTTGTATGTAAAGTTTATTTTTTAGGGCTGCCTATAGCTGTATACCACATTATTACTTAAGAAACATTGCCTGAAATAACAAATATCTGTTGTGCTGCTAAAGCACCCATCGCCGTTACAATCATTTTTAAAGCACACTTCCCTTTCTCGTGCAGCAGCGCGCCGCCAAAATGACATTTTGGGGGCCTAACTCCCGTATTCAGAAACGCTCCTTGACTTGAACTTGACTTGCCACCGCCTCAAGGGAGCGCGCTTGAAACGCGTTTGTGCTGCCTTGGCACCACCTAAAAGCAGGGCGTTGCAAACGCTTTGAAGGCGGTGGCAAGTCAAGTTCAAGTCAAGGAGCGTTTCTGAATACGGGGGTAAGTGCACTCGCTCAAAGTCACACTAAATTTGCCAGTGTCACCGGGGTATAAGAGCATCTGGTTCTCCATTGTCGACACCTGCAGCGCGTTGCTCAAGCACAAAAACGTAACAACCGCGACAGTTGTTACTTCACGCTCGCCCTGGGCATGCCTCTGCGTTCTTTTCGGGTGTTCTCCTTTGTGCTTCAGCGGCGCGCTGCAATTATCGAGCTGCTTCACGTTCTTCGTGTAACATTTCAATTTCTTGCTATCGCATTCATTTCTTCGCCCTTGCGGCGAAACTGTGACTTTTTTCAAGACGATTTAAAGGACAGTTTGTCCCGAAACATTTTTGTAGAAAGGTACACCTTCTAGAGAGACATACCCATATTTAGATTGGTCATAAACAGCTCGAGTTCGTTCAGCAAAAATCGTTAACTTTGAAGTTCTTTTTTTTTTTAAACATGTAGCTGGCAGTGGAACAGAAACATTTCGAAATCATTCAATCTATTAGGAAGTTCAAATAGAACCTCTAAACCAGTGAAAGCCCAGTTTCACATATAAACATACTAACCACGACTAATTACGGCTAGATTGGTTTAATTACCTTGTCTCGTGCGATGTCCATATGCTGTATAAGTGATACAATTACAAATAATGCTATACGTTCTATATGACAATTCGATACTCTGGAGTTTCATTTATTCGCATCTGGTTTATTTCTATATAATTATCGCAGTACCGTATTTACTCCATTGTAACGCGAGGGGTGACTTTTCATTGCGTCCTGGAAGAAAATAAAGTTATTTCGGTATTCGATTGTAACACGGCGGTCGACTCAGGTAGCAAAAATCAGGGGGAAAAAAACTGGCGTTACATTCGAGTAAATACGGTATTTAATGTCTATAGCACTTATGAGTCTTTTTTCCTTTCAGACTTTTTATGACTATGGCGTCCACACTAAACGCCAGATGGCGCAGATAGCCCGTAAAATCAGGGTAAGTTGCTCTTTTACGTGAATGAGAATAACCATCCATGTAGTATTAACGTACGCAATATATCAAATCCAGCACGAGTTCTTTTCGCCACACAGTTCGTGAGCAAAGTGGCCGCTAGGGCTGGTTGGTGGTACATATTTTACAAGGAAACGTCATATTCCATGCGCTGAACGTTTCAGGATATGCATGCAGTAATACCCCGCTGATACGTTTTTGAAGGGACCGTGAGAAATAAACGTAAGAGCTCGCGAACGCAAGAGCCGAGAAATAAGAAAAACGAAAAAATTTCGTGGTACAGAATTTTATTTCAATGCTTACGCTTGAAAACAACCTGCAACGTGGCCTAGTGCTTTTACACATGCCCGAGCAGCAGGAACAGTTTTTCTAGCAGCTGCAGTGACATATTTCAATCAGCCTAGTGCCACCAGAAGCCGACACCTGGAAAGCGATCATTTCTGGCGAAAACTTTGCGAAATTCTCGCCGGATACGTCGGCGTCTACGAGAGGTAATGCAGTACTGTTGGCATAGTGTCGGACCACCATGGCTCGTAGTAGACAGTCGAACACCTCGCAAAAGTGAAGGTACCGATGAAAGCGATCGTCGAAGACAGCTGTCCCCTGCTTCATCAACTCCTGGATTTCGTCACTGGTGCACGCGTTGGCGCACAAGGCCACGATCTATTCGACGGATGGAAACGAGGATCTGGGAACGACGTCATCCACAGAAATCTAATCAACATCGTGATACATTTGGCACCAACAGTTGTAGGCGTTAAATAACTAAGCACATGCAACACGACCAGAGCGACGAGTCCGACCGCGAACCGTGTGAACTCCAACCAGCTCCAACTCCTCTCACAAACAATGATGATGATGAGGCCATGTCAGAGCGAGGGCGGAAGCAAACACCAATCTCGGAGGTCTTTCTTTCGCTAGCAATTACGTCATAGACGCCATCTTTGCATTACAGGTCTAGAAAGCTATGTTTTTACGGCAACCGAAAGTACCTGTCGCTTGCGCTTCTCATGCGACTAATCTTACGGCCAAACCAGGCTAAGCTGCGTGAAAAGTTGACATGCTCGCGCGCAAGTTCGGAGCGCAGTTCGCGATGTATCTTACGGGAGCGGTCCCACAGTTACGACGTAAAAGCGGGGTTCCATGCTATTGCACTGTTTTAGCACAATTTATTCCAACGTTTTGGCCGTTGGACCGCCCTTCGTCTGGGAATCCCAGATGAAGGCCGGTGCAACGGCTGATACGTCGTGTCCGAATTACGTGTCCATATAAATATATATATATATATATATATATATATATATATATATATATATATATATATATATATATATATATATATATATATATGTATATATATATGTGTGTGTGTGTGTGTGTGTGTGTGTGTGTGTGTGTGTGTGTGTGTGTGTGTGTGTGTGTGTGTGTGTGTGTGTGTGTGTGTGTGTGTGTGTGTGTGTGTGTGTGTGTGTGACAACTCAGCATTAAGCTAAGTTGCAAGTGTGTGCGATCCGTCGTATCTTGCCCTTTTTCTTTCGTCAAACGTTCTACGCACGAAAAAAGGTGCTTCTTTGTCAAATATGAAGAATAATCTGCGAAAGCACAAATCGAAGCTGCGCCTATACAGTATATCTTAAAGTGAATATGCATTGTGCTTGCTCGAATTTCTCAAGCTAATTTGTTCTAATTTGTCAATAAAGAAAAAACGACCATTTAACTATCGACCATCTACGGCGCACTGACAACATGAGAGATTAGAGTGTATTCAAATGAGTCAGGTGCGTAGGGAAGCAGTGTCCAGCGCCCATGATTGCTCGCGTTCAGACAGGAGAAAGCCGCTTCCACAAAGACAACGTAAAGGTCCGCCTATTTAGTCCCACCCATATTAAGAAAATGAAGAGAGTATAGTTTTACCCCTTTTGCTGAGCCCCCACTTGTCGCGTATAGAACTCTCTTTTTAAAAAACTCGCAGAGTCCCTTATGCTTTAACTTAAGACGACTCCAAGGCTCAAGTCATGGTCTTTTTCCTCTAAGCCGACGTATTGATGCTGCCCCGCCACCCTTCAAAAGCTTTCTGCACTTGACGTGGTTTTGCACTGCCTCCAAGATCAGAGGCACCTCACCTGGTGTTGCATTGCCGTAACGTCGCATCATCATGTGACGTTACGTCACGTGACGTCACTGTGATGCCACGATGACGTCAGAAATTTGAAATCACCGTGGCATCATCTCAAAATGATTATTTTTTCCATCGCTGCTTCTCGACGCCGCCGACGCGGGACGCCGAAGTCAAACTTCGCGTTCCATGAGCCATCTGAGGCTTTCGCCTTAAAATATCAACTCTATTAGATCATTCGACTGCCTTGGGACTGTCGTGGGAGGCACGACTGTCTAGAAGAGAGTTAACGAGTATCCTTAAAAATAGTTATATATGTGACAAGACAGGACTCACCAAAAAGCGTAACAGGTACCCTGTTTTTTTGTCTTTTTTACAGCGCAAGCTGTACATGGCTAGGCGAAACAAAAAACCGTTCGCCACATGTTTCGATAATGGTCTCCATTGGCTGCGCCGTCAGTAACGTCGTCTCTCCATCGGACCCAAGCATGCCCGCCATGGCGGGCGGATGCTTGGCGGAAGCGGCGAGAAAGCGGCAGTGCCGGCAGAGTAGCGTCAACATGGCAATGGCGCAACGCGTTCGCCGAGGCCAACGCCCGCTTTTGGCGAGAGTTTCTCGAGCGGCACTTCGGCTGCGGCTGCGACGTCTGCGACCGCCTGTGGTTCGACTACAACCTGGCTACGATCGACGGGATCCGGCCTCAACAACGGAACAATGCCGTGGAAGTACTGACGTGGTGGTTCCCCAGCTGCTCCCGACGTCGGTCAGTTTCGGGTCTGTGGTACATGCCAGGAATCGCTAATCAAACGCAGTATGCCAAATTTAAGCCCCGTTAACGGCTACGTTTACCCACCGATGTGTTCGCATTTGCCCAGGCTGAACGTCGTCGAGGAACGACTACTGGTCCCGCGTCTGCCCAAACACGGTCCATTGCTGGCAGGAACGCAAGAGGGAGGTGTTCGCAATAACAACGCAACTCGGCAACCCAACGGCATTTCCAACTCTGTATGCCCCCGAAGTTCATTGGGACCGCTTAATTGAGCTGCTCTAACGCATCAGGGTACACGGCGAAGACACGCAACGCTGCTTCGTGCAGGAGATGGCGTTCCTCGAACGCGTCGAACTTTGAAACAATGACCCTGAGGCGTGTGCGATATACGTCAACAAGCTCTTCGACGTGATCCTCAACATCCTCAAAGACCGGCGGATTTCGCTGTTCAAGCCATACCAATAACTGAGAAAGGCCTCAATTCAACGTCGGGATTAACCCACTGCTTAACACCGGGGCCTCACGCTTCAGCTTCGCCGCTCAACCATATGTACGGAGTGTTTGGGCGGCGAGTTTTTTTTTTCTTAAGAGTGCACAGCGGTTGCCGCATGCAACGTCTTGCGAGTCCCTGTCTGCCGGTTTTCTGGAACCTGGCGCGGGTTTTGCTGCGTTAGACATTTACAATTAAATGGTTTGTTGCTTCCGTCTGAACTTACATATGCATTTAGCTTTCCGAATTAAATTCCATAATGCCTGAGTCATTAAATGCCGTTTTTACAGGACTGCCTCGTGAGAAAATCAGACCGCTATTAAAGCACGGCCGAAGAGAACAAGGGAAGGTAAGGTGATACTTGCTGAGAGCATAGTGTAAAAAACAAAGTTCGTGCTCCTAGAGCTGATCAATTAGTGTAAACGCCCGTTTGGTGTATCAGTAACCAGACTTTCCCACGCAAGCAGATTTTCTCACGCAAGCAGGGTACGTTTCTTATCGAGAAATTTCTTCCTTTCGTGGCCAGTGACAAGATTTATATAATTGCCATACAGAATAATACGGCAGCTCGTTAAAACTTCCCTCTTTCCAACGAAAAAAAAACGCAAAATTGTCACAGGGTCCCTTATGCATTTGCCTAGACTCGAAGGAGAAAGCTGTGCTTTTAGTTCTCTCAGTCGATTGTATTTATCCTATCTTTGAAGCTTTCCGCACCCAGCCTGGTACAGAACTTCCTCCGGGATCGGAAGCGTTGCCACTTTTCTGCCCCTCACGTGTTTTTGCAGTGCCTCCGTTACCTGCCCACCTTTGACCAAGCGACGAGGTCGTGCAATGAAGTCACCATTTGCCGTCACGTTATGTGGCATCATAGCGACGTCACGACGACGCCATAATAACGCCACAAATTCTGGCGTCCTACGACGTCATGCTTACGTCACATGGTACCAAAAATTTGTTTTCGGGAAATTCAATATACCGAATATATATATATATATATATATATATATATATATATATATATATATATATATATATATATATATATATATATATATATACAAGCACACGCACGAGCATACTTGAACGAGGGCTGGACCTCTCACCCCCGAAATAAATTGTATCAGTGAACCGTCAGTGGCTCTTCATGAGACGGAATTTGGTTACCTGTGCCGCAGACGACACGGTCGGGCTTTCGTATTTGGGCAGCAGTTTTGCAGAGAGGCCACATTCAGTGGTAGGGATCGAGAGCCATACGAGCGCTCCAGGGAAGAACGTGGGCGCAGAAGTGGTGGTGTCACCGCTAATGCTCTTTTACTGCTCTTGGCCGTGTGTAGTAAAGGTCTTGGCAAGCTCTCGACTCTCTTCAGCAAGTCTGGCTGTGACAGAAATAGGCGCCAACTCAGATCGATCCGGCTTGTATGGAAGGATTTTGTCGATTGTGTGCGACGGGTGCATGCCATACAATAAGAAAAGGGGGGAAAACCCCGTAGTGCTCTGAGGGTCGGTAGTGTAGACGTAGGTGACGAATGGCAGAATGGCATTCCAATTTGTGTGATCTGTCGCGACGTACATGGTGAGCATGTCGCCGAGCGTATGGTTGAAGCATTCGGTGAGGCCATTCGTCTGCGGGTAGTAAGCAGTAGTTTTGCGGTGAACAACGTTGCACTCTTTGAGAATGGCTTTCACGACTTCCGACAAGAAGACACGGCCTCCATCACTGAGCAGTTCCTGGGGCGGACCATGACGCAGCATGAACCAACGGAACAGGAAGAAGGCAACATCGCGCGCTGTAGCCGCTGGGAGGGCAGCATTTTCCCCGTATCGCGTGAGGTGGTCTACAGTAACGATGGCCCAGCGCTTTCACGTCAGAGGAAGTTCTCCATACAAATTGATGACAACGCGCCCAAATGGCCGGTCAGGGCAAGGTAGAGGTTGCAGACCTGCCGGCGACAGGTGCGTTGAAATATTGCGGCGCTGACAATTGATGCAGGAGCTAACGAATTTCTGCACGTAGCGGTACATCTCTCGCCAAAAGTACCGTTGGCGAATGCGGTGGTAAGTTTTCCTTACCACGGAGTCTGCACACTGCGTATCAGAGTGGAACGACTCCCTATGTCAGAACGCAGGCTGCGAGGTATTACTAGTAGCCACTGGCGGCCGTCGCCGTTGTGATTGCGCCGGTGGAGGAGTTCGTCGCGAATGGCGAAATGGTGGGTTTGACGACGCAACGCGGGAGTGGATGTTGTTGCCAATGGATTAGTCAGCAAGTCTATCAGCGAGGCAATCCATTGATCCTTGCGCTGTTTGGTAGCGAGGGTGTGAACGTCGATGGAAGAAACGGCAAAGTGAGGCAATGAGCGGTGGGCAGTGTCGTCAGGCAAGGGGCAGCGCGACAGGGCGTCGGCATCAGCATGCTGGCGTCCGTTGCGGTGCATCACAGTACCGCAACGGACGCCAGCCTCTCTCTCTCTATCTGCAAACGGTTTCAATCTCACCGATTCTCCCGCTGGAGGATGAATCGAGACAGAGCAATTAAGGGGTCCTGGTCACCACTATCGATTCTGATGAAATCTACTTTAGGTGAGGTTTTAGGCCCGAACAGAGGTTCTAAAGGTCGTTCTGTGAAAAAAAAAATTTCTGTCTCAACTGAATACAGATTTAGGCAGCCAAAAGTCATTTACCGCCAATTTCGCGACTTCTACACTTTTAGCGCACTTAGCCAACAAATGGTACGCTTCTTGGTCGCGATATTTTTTTCGCAATATTGAGCACGTGAAATGCAGTCTTATCAGTATATTATTTTACTTTACTGTGGCAGGAAATGTGAAAGCATGGTAAACAGTCCAAAACACCTGTCATTCAGAAACATATGGCTGAGGATAACACGTTAAACTGAGAGAGGGGGGAGGTGAAATTCTGAAACCTACCACCCCATAGCTACGCTAATGGTCGAAGTTATGCCGTTTACAGAATGCAACGAGTGCTACGTGTGCAGTGTGTACGCGTAAGGGTCTTTCTTGGTGAGTGTGAATCTGTTCGTGTCGAAACATTTCTCCCTGACATTTCTCCCTGACATTCGAAGCTACGTTGCAACACTTAAAGCGATCACTCATTTCAGGTGTCACGCCATCAACAATATGCACGGGTGCTATCGCAGCGTGGAGGCTTGGCAACCATCGCTGGCCCTAAAACAAATAAACGCATTGTGAAAAACTTGATTTTTATGGGAGTTTTCTTGGTGTGGGAAATGCACTTTCTGACTGGCACATAAAAGAAACCCTGTGCAGAAAACACCGACAGCGATCGTCAACTCATGCGCAATGCCAAGTGGTTCTGTGCAACTCTGTTCTGTTGCATGACAACTTGCTTACTGTGGAGCGGTTGAGGCCTATATCACCTCGGCTACTCCATATCGTGACGTCGACGAAGGCAGCAGTCGGCGTGTCCAAGATGAAACTCTTTATTTGGTCCGAACTTGGAAACGGAAAGTCAAACTACAGCTATACGCACTGCGCACTGATAGCGGCGAACAGAGCGTCGGCCGTCGATAAGACTGATCATCGCTGGAATATATATATATATATATATATATATATATATATATATATTTTTTTTTTTTTTCGTGCTCTCATACACCACCAACCAGGGGTGTCACCCGGGGTATGGCATTTATTGGCCTTGAAATTTTTATTTATTGGGCCCCCCTTGAAATCTTTTTCTTTTTGTCGTTCTATGATACACCGCCGTCCGAAATAACCACCTTCACCAAAAACCACCCAGGATGTCGTCTAAAATTATTTTTTTTTCGAGCACGACAATGCCATGGACGTTTGAAAGATTCTAGAAGGTGGCTTTTCTGCAAGATTTTTTTCAACCATGCAGTTTGTGAAACAGGGCATCACTCTTTTTTTCTTTTTTTAACAATAAAAAGAAAATTGACTCTGGTCAGAATATTCCTATTTTTATTTACTTTCACGCAGCCAGCGTCTGCCATTGTGTTCTTCCTAACTTAGAAGGTCTACAAGGCGACGCACGTTTAAGTACATTAATTTTTTAAGGACTAACGTCCCCGGGTCTAACAGTTACTCTCGATGCAGTTACTTACATCATACAAAACATCAACTGCTAACTTCTCCTTGGATTCCTCCACCAGGCTACATGTTTAAGTCTATGAACGATTTGCAGCAGAAACAAAGGTTTTAGGTGGCTTGGCTGGACAGGTACCGATGGCATAGCTACTCAGCGCTTCAAGAGGGTGCTGCCGAGTGAGTGTCCTTTTTAGCAGAAGTGAGGTTGGCAAGGGCCAACATGCCCGCACTGGGGCCCTCGTATCCAAGCAATTCCAAAAGTGGAAGCACGCCCTCGAAGTACTTCGGTGCACATGAAGCCACTAAATATCACACTGACGCTCAGCTGCTAGCCGATAATTTTCTTCAAACCTACTCAGGATCTGTGCCAGTGTTGTTTATCAGCTGGATTGGACCATGACAGGCAAATTCAAATAAGAGAGAACCGAAGGAAGTTACATCCTATTGTTGAGACAGTTCTCTTTTGCGTACGGGAAGGTCTGGCTCTCCGTGGCCATAAAGACAGTGGTCCCAGGTGCACGTTAAAGAACACCAGATGGTCGAAATTTCCGGAGCCCTCCACTACGGCGTCTCTCATAATCATATCGTGGTTTTGGGACGTAAAACCCCAGATATTATTATTGAAGACAGTGGTCACATGGATTCATGCACAGCCTCCTCTACAAATACAGGCAAATTCAGAGCGCTGCTTCGCATGCGAGCGGATTGTGGCGACACAGATCTAAAAAAAGCATTTGGAAAGTTGCCCAAATAATCCCTCGTATTTAAGTCTAGATGTACAAAACCAGATTATAGAAATCTCTGCTGCAATCACCAAGGAAAGTCTAGTCGCAAAAGTAAACGTTGCAGGCTGCTTCTCCGTACTTGCTGATGAAACGACGAATATCGCTGATATCGAGCAGCTAACTGTTTGTGCAAGGTACCTTAATAAGGATGCGAACGAAATCGAAGAAGTGTTCATAGGCTTTGTGCCAATTCACGACCAAAGTAGCCGGGTCCTCGCCGACACCATCATAAGGTTCCTTATAGACATGGGAATTAACATCCAGCATCTCCGTGGTCAAGGCTACGATGGTGCAAGCTCGATGGTCGGCAGAACGAGTGGTGTTCAAGCTGCTGTTAGTGAGAAATATCCAGCCGTACTCTACACTCACTGCGCCAGTCACTCCCTTAATCTAGTTCTGTGTGCGGCATGCTCCATAACAGACATCCGAAACTGTTTTGGGATTCTAAAGGCGACGTCAGTCTTTTTCCGTAAATCTTCTAGGTGCTCACACGCTTTGCGAAAAATGATAAGTTTGAGCTGCCCGTAGTCTACAAGGCAGCGCCTTTTGTGACTATGCGAAACGCGCTGGGTCGAGAAGCACGATGCAGTGCTTTCATTTGTGAGGTTTTTGAGCCGTTGATCGCAGCACTAGAGGAGATTAAGTTTAACGGAAATGGCGAAAGTCCAGTGCATGCAGGCAAACAGTCTAATGTTGGCACTCTTGTCGCCAGCGTTCCTTGTAAGCCTGCATGTGGCGGAGCACGTGTTAGCACTTACTTTGCCACTGTCAAAGAAGCTGCAGACTAGGAGTATCGACATGAGCGCTGCCATTGACGACATAGAAGCGGTACAGCAGACAATTGAAAATGACCGCAAGAACGCGTATGCTTCTTCCTCAAAAATATTTGCACAAATGCAGGCATTGGCAGAAAAACTGAATGTGGAGATCACCAGCCGTCGAGCCGGTATCCGGAAGCAAAACCTTGGGAGCAATGCATTCGAAAGCGCGGAAGAATATTTTCGCAGAACCCTGTTCATTCCGTTCATGGACCACGTACTAGCCCAGTTATGCGTTTGAAAAGCACAGGGCGTTTCTAAAGGACTTTTCAGTAATTGGACCATCCGCAATACCACTAATGCAAGATGATCGGGAGAAAGGAGCAGAAAATCTCCTCACTTTTTTTGCGCATGACGTCGAAACGAGGGCTGCTTTGGGAGGACTGCGACTATGGTGGACAAAGTGGGCGAACAGAGCAGCAAACCAGCGCCCCACAACAGGAACCGACGCCCTATCTCAATGCGACAGCAGGTTCTATCCGAATGTGTACAAGCTACTCCAGATTCTAGTCACCCTTCCAGTGACCACTGCCAGCGCAGAGGACGTTTTCAAGCATGAGGTTACTTAATAACTACTTACGCTCCACGACGTCTGAGGAACTCATGGTTGGCCTGGCACTTCTGTACACCCACTGAAATGTCGGCATCAGCGTAGCGGAAGTCATTGACCGCTTCGCTAAGCTTCCTCGCCGGCTGAACTTTGTCCTTTGATACCGAGCAGGACAAAAATCAGCACGAAAGAAAGGAAAAGGCACGGCTGTTCCAGAGTTCAGGTCAATGAGCCCATAATTCTGATGCAACGTTATTGTTCGCCACCTTCTAAAGCCGTGAGGATTTTGTACTTTTTAGCAGTTAACACCGTGACATAATATACACATACGAATACGGGCATCAGGTGGACATTAACAGCCAATCGACAGCTTCACCTTGTTCACTGAGAGGTCGGCATACGCGGCGTTACCAAACAAATTCAGCTATTGGGAAGCAGTACTAACAGCATTGTTTGTTACTTTCATTTGTCGTTTTTGTTCTTCATTGCTTTTTGAACTAGAAACGACGAACCTCCTTTTATATTGAGTGCACAATAGTGGTTCGCACTTTTAAAACAACTTTGAAATAGTTTATTTCGTTATTTCTGCGCTCTTCCTATAGTTCTGTCCACGTGATGCGTTATTCCTGGAAGATGATTGATGAGTTATTCCTGGAAAGACTGCGGGCATGTCAACATAATATTTTTATGAAAAAACACATGTCTTATTTGTTCTTGACAGTGCGCAGCATTCAAGAAGTGATTTGCAGCATCTAATACAGATTGTCACCGGTAATACATGTTATTCATATACTTAGTCGTTCGAAAAATTCAATGAAGACGCCGCGCTTCAACTTGAGCCCCTCCACCCCCCCCCCCCCCGAACAAAATTCCTGGCTACGCCACTGATATATATATATATATATATATTGTGACGTCGCAGTTGACACGCCTTTAATAAGCCTTCGAGACTTGGCGAACTGAACACATCCGAGGCACAGAACAATATCCCGATATGTCCCCACAAGCGAAGATGATGAAGAACACCATGTGATGATGATAATGTACAGATGATGAAGAAGTGCCCGATAAATGCCCACACTAATTTCCCCCACGTGCAAGCGGCCATCCTGGCCGCAGCTTAAAGGTACGGAGAACGCCTTGTAAAAGGCTTCATACGAGATACATGCACAATCTCGGTACCGCGACGGCGCCGGTCAGTTGGAGCAATAACAGGTTCGACGCGATAATTAACGGGAGAGGTCTGCTCCAAGACTGTGTATGGGCCAAGAAACCGAAACTGAAATTTGTCGCACAAGCCAGGAGTGCGAACTGGTGTCCGGAGTAGCACCTCGTCGCCGGGGTGGAAGAACACAGCACTGTGAGATGCGTCATGGAGACTTGCGGTGCTGTTGTCTTGCCTCGGTGTTCACTCCGGACACCATTATATGTATATATATATACATATATATATATATAGTTATATATATATATATATATATATATATATATATATATATATATATATATATATATATATATATATATATATATATATATATATATATAGTTATATATATATATATATATATATATATATATATATATATATATATATATATTGTGGGAATTCAGGCGTCCGCGCCAGTGGCTCGACGCCATCTTTCCTTGGAGAATTCTCGTGTCCCTCTCCTCTCGACCGGACGGGTGGCAGCTGGCCATAAATCGCCGTCACTTTGCTGCCACCCCGCCCTTAAAGGTTAAACACGGTGTCCCATTGGCCCAATTTTGGCGGGATTTGGACCTGGCTCGCGCTCGCCCAGAAGCGGCGGGCGCGCGACCAGGTTCGGGAGAGACCACTTGGGGACCTCGAAGGGTGCGTACGCGTTTTGGCTGCTCCGGCCGGCGGCGATCCTTTGTTCTTTGTTCTTCGCCGCCGGCCGGCGGTTACGTCGTTTTTTCGGGGCTCCGGCCTCAGCGGGCGCGCGCCACCCTCCGCGGTCCCGAAGTCCCGAGGCAGCGCCTCGCGATCATGCACTGTATACGTTTCTTTCAAGTGTTGCTTTGTCTGTTCTGTTTCTTCTGCTCTGTGGTGCGAGATCGCGGGAGCGCTTGCCGAGGGGTAGGTCGGCTCTCCAAACTTGCTTCTTTTTTGGTTTGTTTTGTGGGTGTGCCATTTGCGGCCACATTTGGTAACAATTGTATTAGCTAATTGGTGTTCTGTGTAACTATCTTACGTGCGATTGGTTGTAATGAATTATTGTTCTCTTGTATTAAAATCCCCCGTAATAAATCACTGATTTGGAGAGTGTCGCCTAGGGTCTCCCTGGCTGCGCGCGATGGCTCGCCGTCCCTTCGCGGTGACGGGCCGAGTTCTCGCGCGCAGCAGTTCGTGCGGTACACGGCGCGGGACGAACGAGGATGCGGCAGCCTGCATGAAGCTCCCAGTGCTCGAACTCACGGTGGTGCTTGACGACGACACCACAATATATGGCAGCTTCGCACTGGTAGCGCCAAGCCTCAAGGACCGGCGGAGCTGGGCGGCCTTCCTTAGCATACCAGCCAAGCCTAGCAGATAGCAAGTTAAGCCTGGATGTAGCCACATGAGCATAGAGAGGGACAGTTAAGCATGGGAAGCCAAGCTCAGGCCCATTTTCTCTCTCTCTCTCTCTCTCTCTCTCTCTCTCTCTCTCTCTCTCTGTTTATGTCTTTCTTTCACTATCTTCCCATATCTTTAATTCTCTGTCTTCTAATTTCTTTCTCTTTCTTCTGCTTCTCTCGCTTTCTCTCCCTTGTTTCTTTTTCTTTCTCTCTTCCTTTCTTTCTTTCTCTCTCTCTATCCTTTGTTGTATTCATTGTTTTTCACTCATACCTTTCTTTTTCTTCTTTTACCATCTCTTTTCACTCTCACTGTCCCTTCAAGCCCCAGTCCCCCGTGAGTGTATCGGTTGAGGTGTCCTCACTTGAGAGACAGTTATCGTGCGCTCTACACCCAATTTTCATTTTCATTTCCTTCTTCCTTTTAAGAATCACCCCCCCCCCCCCTTTGCTCGTTCTCTCGCCCACAGCAACGTATTCATATGGTTCCCATAAACGTTCGTTCGGGATTCGCGCCTGGATAGCTGAGTGGTTGCGACACTCGCCATTGGACCCTGGGTACCCGGGTTCGAATCCCGCATCACCAAGCAACTTTATCTTCTTTTATTTATGTATTGTCCTCCTTCTTTTCTCTTCTCCTCTCCTCCTCATTTCCTTTCTCCAACGCATTCCTAGGCGACGTATGGCGACGTCATCGCTTGACGGAGCTTTTGCCAACGCCAACGGAACAAGCGCGAACTCGAGAAAAGGAGGAATGTTTACCCAAAAAAATGAAAAAGTAAAAAAAAAGAAGTATAGCAAACTGAGACAAATTAAGAAAATAACGTGGAAATGGACAGTTCACTTGCGGGAGTTCACTTTACCGTAGAATCTTCACACGCACACATTTCTGTCAACTTTCTACCCACAGTATAGGGACTAACACATTACTCCGTATACAGCTAAACGTAGCTGCTCATCACAAGCGCTTGTGTAGTCCAGTGTCCACTCATCAGACTTTAGGAAGGTGCTCGCCTTTTGCTGAAGGTGCCTCTGAGGCCACGATTCAAGGAACTTCTGTAATTTAAAGGGGCCTTTGTGAAAACATGATAGTTGTTCTCTAACTTTCTTCTTTCACTAGCGCACCTTACGCATTCCAGAAAAATGTGACCAAAATTCACATTTTCATGACCATTGCAGCATTCAGGTGACTTAGATCGGTGTATCTTGTGCAGGAAACTACAGTGGAATCTCGTTGATACGTTTTTCACGTAAACCGGAAAATAAAACGTACTACGCAAAAGTTGTAATAACCAAAGTAACTGTGTTAAAAAATAGAAAAATATGTATTCACCGTACGCAATTCACTTCCATCGAGCGACAGCGAAGTAGCTGTCCAACTTGCGCTGTACTGTGTTCTTTTCAACGTCTAGGAGTCAATTCTTCTGAAATGTACCAAAAGAAGCTTCTTCCTTTATTGGGATTACGTTTCGCCAGATGGCGCGGTGCATCGCTTCGCGCATCATCATCATCAATGAACGCAATCGCCGGGGTCGCCGCGCCTGGCAGCTATCTTTTCGCCGCAAAACCAACCTGCTGCGTCCTCAGCGGCTCTGCAACATGCAGATCGTGGCCTTTCAGAACGCACTTTGAGCTAGTATAACGAAGTATAAACGCAGTATTCGCTCAAGGTTCACTTTTTTCTAATATTGGTCAAGATTTTGATCGTAATAAACGCAAGCAAATGCAATATTTCTAAGGGGCGTTGGCAGAAAATAAACACGAAGACGTATTAGGACGAGAAACGCATTATGCAGAATTATATCAGCGAATTTACACTGTATTTGTGTACGCAATTTCCAGTCGAAGCATATGAAGTAACGCGTCTATGTGTCGTGGTAGATCTGCCGCCATCGACAATTTCCTTCGTGGATCAATTTCATATAATAAAGATTGCTTGACTTAGCGGTATCAAACCATGTCCTTGTGTTTCAATGTTTCGAATATCCAGCCTTAACATTAAAGATTGCGCGATCCCATCATTCATTTATTGAAGTTTTTTTTTTGGCGAGTGTGCGTGTGTCTCTTCATCGCTCTGCATTACGATATGGCTGCGTACACACTGAAGTACAATGTTGTGACCGCGCGCTGAGACGTATTCTGCGGTTTCTGCAATTCGCTGGACTATTTCGTCATTTTTGAAAGGTGATCTCACATTTTTGATGATCTGAAGGGCGGATGTGCTATCCGTACACCATCCACTGTGTTGTTCCAAAATTGTCACAGATAAATTTAGCTATTAGCTATTCGCTTCAGTAAAGAAATAACGCGTTTTAGACGTACGTTAGTCGCAGCGAGAGTGGTGTTATTGGGTGTCAAAGAGTGGTGTTATTGGGTGAATTGGGTGTCAAAGAATAGCCTTAAAGGGACACTAAAGAGAAAAACGATTTTTCTCATAATGGTAAATTACACTTTAACAATTCCAAAATCACCATGATTGCCGCGAGAAGACGCTTGGTTAGCGAGAAAACGTGCTAAAATAAAATGCGGGTAGCGACGCCACCTTGTTCCCGCATCAGTCGCCGTGACGTCATAGATTTTGACGGCGCCTACTAGGTCCTACGTAGTTCCCAATCAATGAAAATGAAGTACAATGTCCCCTGAGCGGGCCGTAGGCTTAACATCCAAGTTTCAGAAAATTTCGTTGAGCCAATTTCACCAAAATACAAAAAATGCACCTTGAAATCCGCGACGTCACGCGCCAAGATTTCGGCGCGAAACTTAAAGATGAAACTTGGACCTTCATTTTTTCCTCTATTAATAAAGCTATCATGGGGAAATTATCGACATTGGAGTTTTCCGAGCACAGTTTATCAATTTAAGCCGATTCATTTTTTCACTGTGGTGTCCCTTTAACCATCAACGGTAATATGGCTGTCTGACTATTGCCGCAAGCAGCTTTAGAATTGCGTACACAGAGACTCGCGCTCGTAATCGCACAGGTTTGCCGATTCCGCAAGCGACAAACCCTAGCTTTTCTCTCGGTTATCTTTTTGGCCACTATATTTTCAAAACAGCTGTTTCGTGCAGAAATTGATATGAATTGCGATGAATAGCAGGTTGCCGTTGGGCAGATTCGAAAAGAAGCCAGAAATCAAGCTAAAATAAGCCAAAGAACCCATGCTATTTAATCCTATCGCCGTACTTGTAGCCAAAGGGTAGAAAAGTGTTAGTATTAAAAGAGTTTTTATTATTGAACAAGGAATATTATCGGTTTGAATGAGCAATAAAATAGAAATAAGAGCACCATTACTGTCTCCTCTCAGTTGGCCTCAAGGAAGTTGCGAATAAATGGACGAATTATAGGCACCGTGCGCTTGCATATACCGTATGCTGAATAGATAGAGTAATTGCCAGAGATAGAGTAAGAGAGAAAAATTCCAACCAACCAGTCAGTAGGAACATTAATCGTAGAAGCAGGCGTGCTTGAAGTCGCGGACCGAAAATTAGTATAGTAGTTACCATAATGCCCGTCAAGCTTCAAGTATACTGGTATCAGTTGTCAATGACCAGTCATACTTCGTTTTGCTGCGGATCCTTGTTTTCGACAAGTTCACACGAGAACAGACGCTGTGCATCAGCATTATGAACCGTTTCGTAGCATCAGCATCAATAGCGGACAGCGTAAACAGTATGCTAGCCATGCGTTTGCCAACATGCATGCAACTTCGTCACTTTGATCTTAGCCAATAGACGCACTTAAATTTCAACTTTAATTTGCAAGTTATACTGAATAAGTTATCGAACTTTTACTCAAGTTCATAAAACCACCGAATTTTTAGCCAATCCCCCCCATTGTGTGTGAGCCACATAGACTAGACGAACAAGTGGTTCGGCACTCAATCTTGGCCGGCGCGCGGCACGTTGCCTTGAGGCGCCTCGATCAGCACCAGACTGCTGTTGAGGTGAGGACACGCGCATGCGTCGGCTGACACGTCAGAAACACTCGGGAACGAAGGGTATGTCGTTAGACTTGCTCGCTATTTTATCAGCATATAATAAGGAAAATGGCAACTAAACGCGCCAAACTAGAAGTTCAATGTAGCCAGAAAGTAGCCATGGCGCCAACCTGAATTTTTTGTCTCAGATGGGGTCGTAAAGCAGCCAATTGGGCACAACCTAGCCACCAACGGTAACCCTGATGGCTGCGTTTGTCACTGCCGTCGCGTCATGCAAGTACCGATTTCACCGTGTATAAACAATGTTTGTTGAGGGGCTACAAAAAAGCATGAGTCGTTTTTGTTTTTTGTTTCTGCGTGCCATAAAAGAACGCGGATCATTTTCACGGTGCTGCCAGTGTTAATTTCTTGCGTTTACTGCTTTCGAACACGTATTGTAAAACATTTTGTTCTAGGTTATACAGAGGAAAACATGACGAAGACTTTTGTGAAATTCTCAACTAAGCGAAAAGATTTTCCACAGCACCACAAGTCCATGCCGAGCCACAATACGTGTCACCACACAGCGTTGTTGTTGTTGTCCACCGTACATGGCACATACCCAATGGAGGCGATTGGCCGAGTAGTGGGCGAATTCTTCCAATATTTTCTGTATTGTATAATTCCTAGGTGCGCTAGTTAATTAATCATTAATTTGATGTGCCAATTATCAGTAAATGAATATTCAATGCCCGCAGAATTCAGCACGAGATTATTTTAGTCGCAATGATGTACTCCTGAACGGCAAAGAAAACATCCCCGTGGCTGTATCCCAGAGTAGTGACCCCAAAGGGAAGAAGAACGGGTTCTGATAATTCCAAGCCCAGCTTTCGAAGCGTACTAAAGAACTGGCGGCTCTTGGTTACGACGACGTTCGAACAAGCGAAGCACGAGGTCTCCGGATGGCAGCCATGGAGGGAAAGTCGCATGGTCTGTTACGCATGCGCTTGAAACGGCTCGAAGGAGGAAGCCATTTTATGCTTTTATGAGCGGAGCTCTTCAAGCTTTTCGTTGCGCCAGGTAGTGCGAACAGAAACTATGATCATCATGAACTGGCACGCACACTTTTCATTCCCTTCTTCATCTCCTGCTTCGATCCCAAAACAAGTGCGCCGATTTCTCCGGCGCCGAATGGAATAACTCTGATGGGTGAGAAAACGACTACAGAGAAGGAAAAGAGAGAGAGAGAGAAAGAGACAAATTCTTGGCGAGGCGGGGCTCGAACCCGCATAACCACGATCCGAATGCAGGCGTCCTAACCATTCGGCTACCCAGGCAGGCTAGCAGGGCACAGCATAGCCTTTTATAGTATAGCATAGCAAGATGGTGGGAAAGGGAAGTGAGGGTGAAGAGGAAGGAAAGGAGGATGGCAGGTAGTAAAGCATAGCCTGGAAAGAAAGGGAGAAATGGATGGCAATAAAGAGATATAATAACAATTGTTCACATTTAACGTCCCAAAGCCACGATATGATTATGAGGGACGCCGTGGAGGGCTCCGGAAATTTCTAGCACCAGCGGTTCTTTGAGCAGCACCTAAACCTAAGTACACGGGCCTCAAGCATTTTCGCCTCCATCGAAATTGCGGCCGCCGTGCCCGGGATTCGATCCCGCGACCTTCGGGTCAGCGGTAGAGCACGATGACCATTAGACAACCGTGGCGGGTAAGGGAATAAAGGGAAGAAAGAAAGAACCATATCATAGCAAGAAAGAAAGAAATAGAGAGAAAGAAAAAGGAAGCAAGATAAAGAGAGGGCAAGAAAGAAAGGCAAAGAAGAGAAAAAAATTTCGCAGATCCCACGTACCGTGGGAATCGATGTTATGCGAAACATGCGCGGGATGGTGACTGTGGCGTAATTTTTCACATTGAGCGAAACGTTACGGAATGACGCTAGAGAAACGTGGAAGTGGTATACGCACACTCCTATATTGAAGAGTGGCATATGTATTTTATAACCACTTGTTTACAGTCGCGTCACGATACCAGCAGCAACACGGCTGTTACCAACGAGACGCAGTAAGCTTATATGTAGTGCTTATATTTCTTAATTAATACTGGATAGCGCGAATCCAAACAGGTCAAAGGAGGAACACAGATGCACAGGACAGACGTTACTCGCAACTAAGCTTCATTCAGTAAAGTTTCCCTGGATATATACACAGCCGAGTGGCACGCGCAGGCACACTGCACGTACGTTACAGTCACAGTTGCACTTATTATGCTTATACTTGTCCGTTATGACGGAGAACGCATGCACGTTTCACGAACTCGTGTGTATATGTAGAAGTGGTTCTTGACAGTTCTTGAACAAGGTCATCATCACCGTGATCAGTGAGCACCAGCGGCTGGACGGGACTTCTTAATCGGATCCATTCGTGTTCGCGGCTATGAGAAGTCAAAGTGTAGTGAAGTGCGAGGTATAGTGCTGCTGGTGGAAATTCTGGATGCCTCTTACGATGAAATTATCTATGATGCCTCCTGTCGTGGACGTGGCAGCGAAGTCTTTTGATGCCCTGTCCACATTCAAGCCGTCTTTCACGCAGTATAAGGACCAAGCGTTCTTGGGTCTTGACAAATCAATGTTGAAGTCAGCGGCAATGATGAGAGGCCTGGTTGTCTCAGCAGATTTATTGTAGGAAGCATTGACCCCGGTTTATGTGTGGATGGTAGTTGAGCGTCTTCCAGGGGTGTTCTGTCTTCAGCTTCCTCACTTTCCTTGCATCCGCAGCGGTGGTGTAGTGGTTACGGTGCCCGGCTGCTGACCCTAAGGTCGCGGGTTCGATCCCAGCTGCCGTGGTTGCATTTCGATGGAGGCAAAATGCTACATGCCCGTGTACTGAGCGATTTCGGAACACGTTAAAGAATACCCGATGGTCAAAATTTCCGGTGCCCTTCCCTACGATGTCTCTCATAATCACATCACGGTTCTGGGACATAAGAACCCAACAATTGTTATTATTATCACTTTCCTTGCGTGTCAATGTGTGTGTTCGTGGTTACTGTGTTGGTTGAGACTGTATCACCTGTGGCACATACCCGCATAACATGAACTCGGGTATATATGGGTATGTGCCACACGTGACTGAGAGCAAGTGTTTCATGACGTACGCGGCAGGTATTTTGCGTTAGTCATGTCACGACCAGTGAATCGTGCTCGTCATACAGTGATCTCCTGCTATGCCAATTTTGGTATATTACAAGTTATGGAGACGACCAAGAGAGCGCCCAGACGTAGGCGGCTAGATAGATAGATAGATAGATAGATAGATAGATAGATAGATAGATAGATACGTAGATAGAAACGGCCAAAGTGCCTGAGGTTCGCAAATAAATGCTTCGCATTTAAAATAGAAAGAGAGAGAAAGACATAGAAATACGTAGAGAGAGAAAGAAAGAAAGAAATAGAATTAAACCACGCGTAAAGGTTGTGAGCGTCGCAATGTATGCAGCTTTCTAAACTGATCCTTCGGGCGTTCTGTCAATGGTATTCATTAGAGATGCCAGAATTTCTGTGCCGAACTTAAGACCTGATAAAAGGGCACTTAATCAATCAAATCCAATAAGCAATGACAGAACGAAACCACGTCGCATCAAACCATCGCGTGAAATCGTGGTGCGGTACGCGCCCAAACTTAAGCTCACTCAAAATTGCAGGTGACGTTAAGCAGGGCCTTCGGCTTCACTGGCAAGTTTTATTGAAGGAGAGGTCACCGCAGTTGGCAACATCACTCCCTCAATTACGAAACGCCAATCTGCTCATTGCACCGAAATTTCGCTCGTGCAGAAGAGTTGCGTTTCCTAAAGTTCAGCACTGCGCTTAGCCTCGAGTCGCAAGCGCCCGCTCTGCCTACTCTGCTCCTTCGTGCACAACCCATTTGAACCTAGCCATCGTATTGTGCAACGAGCAGCCTTCTAAAAACTGAAGCTTCATCTGAGTTCTCCCCATTCGCATACGCATTCACGAGGTGAAGGGTGACCTTGTCCAACACTAATTGTACCTTGACAAAGCTGGCGTTAGGCGCCTTTTGCGACGGGGTTGCCGCCAGTAATGGCACCTCATCCGCCTCCAAGCTGCCTTTGCTCACGAAGGACGCCGGGACGCAGAGAAAACGGTCGCTGACATTCGGGCTTGAGCTCGAGTGAGGTGCCGCCCATGAAACCTAACGGGAACTGCATCGTGGAACTTTAAAACGCTTCAGTCACAGGTCCCCTGTTCTGCTGTAGCTGTGTTACATATTGCACTTGATTCAGCCCCTATATGCCACCACCGTTAAATCAAACGAACTTCGTTGCGTTTGGAATACAAACTTGCGTTACAATGATGCATTTTCTTGTAAACAATTGTTATCGTAAGCAAGTTTGCCTTATACCCACAATGTTGCAGCGCGTTGACATGTTTTTTGTTGTTATTTTTTACACTCATTGCTGACTCACCAGCGAAACGCATACTTAGGGTCGGTTTCCAGGGAAAACGCCATTAAAACAGGCCTTCTCGCTGGTCGTTCATTCAACGACAAAAAAAAAGTGTTCATGGCAATGTTATGACTGCTTAGCATTCGAAAGCTCTCACCATCGCGAGCATTTGCGCCCGATCAATCAATCGACGCATGACCTGTTTCTCTTTCGCATCGCGCTGAAGACGGACTGAACGTCACTCGGAGCACATTTTTCGCGGCTGCGCATTGACATTCAGTGTCATGACGCTCGCTTTCCAAAGGGTCGCGCCAACGAGAATGTTGGTGCATTGTTGAGCAATTTAGCGTGGAATGCTGCGCACGCTTTTTAAGGCAAATCTACAGCACGCGTCGGGATAGCAATATGCGGGCCGTTTATTTCGAATGCAATAACGTGTGTTTTCTGCTCACGTTTAGCCGACGACCGATTCAGAGTTTAACATGTCCGCACATAATGCCACGTCTAATGAGTATTCCGCGGTCGGAAACCGGCGGCATATGCGATAAAAACCGTCATAATGGTACTGTGCCTGGACGTCTGCCTAATGCAACGTGTTCGACACGCTTTTGCAATACAGTTAAATAAATATTGTAATTATAATGCACTTGTTACGTATACTCAACGGGATTTAATCGCGATATACGTAACTAGCCGCCGATGTTTATCATTGCACAGCTCTTTCACTTCCTCGACATTGCAAGTCATCCATCAATATCGCATTCAGTAAAACTGAAGTAATGCCTTTATTCTTGCTCATTGCCTAAAATAAAATAAGACTGAAAAACTAAAATATAGCACGACACACAAATTCTATTCGCTAATTGGAAGAATGAAATTACCCTAACCAACAGTTCATAAGATTCCAAAATTCATTCAATAATCGGGCGAAGGTGGCTTAATCATGGCGTATGCCCATGGCCGTTAACAAAAATGGCAAGTAAAAAACTACGTAGCTAGATCATGATAAATAAACAAAGCTTTCAGTTCCAAGTCTGCTGCATCCGAACTTCGAGACAACAATGCCGTGTGATATTAAGAATGAAACACTCGGATCAAGCCACATTTTCTCAAGGGGGTGAAACCTGTCCATCGCTTCCTACGATGATCGATTGAAGTAGGCAATGCCGTCGAGCCCCGCGAGTCTGCAAGCTGAGTTATTTTCCTGAGACAGGAAAGCCAAAGAGTTCGGTCAGCGTTCCTAGAGCAAATAAAAGCTCAGGAAGCCATTGGCAGCACTTATAGGCCAGTATGAACAGGTTTGAATAAAAGGCAGGCACAAAATATCCGTTAAAAAACTCGCTTCGGTTTGATGGACAGGAGCTCCGATGGGAATCAAAGAGTCCGAGTCAGACGGAAAATCCCAGAAGAATCGTACGTGGAGTCAACTCTCCAGCAACTTCGGAACAAAGACCAGCAAAGTGAAAAGAACGTTTTCCCTCTTGAAACAAGCCTAAGTATGGAACCGTCCGCGGGAGTTTGCCAGATAATTCGGGCGCATTCATACTTCATGACTGGCGGTTTAGGGCCGAGGCACGCCTTCCTCTGTTTATTCTTTTTACCTGTTCAACAGTGCGCACGATAAAGACCCAAAATAACTCACGAACGGTGCGACAATGTTTCTATGAACGTGCACTTGCCGGATGTGTATGACACCCTGCATTTCATTATTCGGGGTCGAAAAGCGACCCGAACAAAATGCCGAACTTCTAGCTCCTCAAGCTAGTACGTTCATTGCAGACCAGCGAAGGAATTCCACAACGTGCAGATCTCGCTGAGCCAAAAATTATCACCATCGTCATCAACATCAGTCTCTTAATGTCCACTGCATGACGAAGGCCTCTCCCAACAATCTCATGCTATACCACTGTATTGCGCCATCGTTCATTACTCGTATAGAATTTCAAAACAAATTAATTGCAGCCTTATTATTTGCTGCTCTTACGACACACTTTTCTTATTTGCAGCGGAGCTTATTGACACTTCTCGGTGCGACGGTGTGTCCAGATAAGAACAAACACGAGGTCCTGGACACCATTCCCGATTTTGATAAAATTTTTATTTTCATTCACTCATTCAACAATACTGCCGATCCCATTCGAGACCATTGCAGGAGGAGCACGTATTAAGGTACAACACACTAAAATCCATAAATCAGAGAATAAAACAAAAATTGAATAGTACACTGAAAATTGGTTAGTACAATACAATCTATAGAGACTGCTGCAATAACTATACAATAGCGTCCGTAGGACACCGCAGCAGCTCGAACAAAAAATGAGAGTATTTCGCGCGATTATGCGCATTTTCAGATGTGCACACATAAGAATGAAGAAGGGAAATAAATGCATTCAGTCGCAGCAGATACATTTAACTACAATAAAAAAAAATCGCACCGTCTCCCGCTAAAGGGAACCATGAGGCGATGCGAAGCAGCGTTTCGGCATGTCGAGCCCGCGTTTCAGAGGGGGAGTGGACAGGGGTATAGGAGAGGGGGAGAGGGAAGAGAAGTAGAGGGGGAGGGGAGAGGGTAGATGGAAAAGGGAAGTGAAGTGGAGAGGGACAGGAGAGAGAGGTGTGGAGATGGAGGAGGGGGAGAGGGGGCTTGCGCATGCGCAGTAAGGGTGGTCACGCCGCACACCACCGGTTTGAACTCCGCCATAAGATGCTTTGCAGCTAATAAGTACAGCATTATAATATACACTCGCATACGCTTTATAAAAAAACGATCTTGATTCTAGTGTTATGCAAATGCGTTGGAGAAAAGAACAAGAACAACCAAGACAAGGGAGAAATAAAAGAGTAAGAAAAAACGGCACCTATACTGGTTCGGATAGTGAATATTGCCCAGTAAAGTATATTGTCTAGGAGGAAAAAGACAAGAAACAGAAGGGCCATTGGCGACTGTGTGGTAATCAGCACTTTTTGTAATATTGTTACAAAAGTGTTTAGTATTTTAGTATTAGCGATCGATTATAAATAAGTTTAGTATTAGCGATCGATTTATCTAATTCATTCCATTCTCTAATTACCAGAGGAAAATAAGAGTATTTGAGGCTGTTTGTACTGGTTGAGTATTCAGCCAGTGTTCGGGAGTGTTTGCGTCTTGTCGGTCTAGATGTGTTAAATGAGATGAACTTAGTGGTATCAATCTCAATGTCTCCATTCAGACATTGGAGTAGGAACTTTAGTCTCGCTCTTTTTGCTTTGTTTTCTATGGTTAGTAATGCGGCTTTTATTATCAATTTTGTTGGTGAATCAGTACGTTTATATTTATTAAATACAAAGCGAATCGCTTTTCGTTGTACGCCTTCCAGTTGATATATCAGTTTCTTGGTATGTGCAAACCACGCGAATTTGCCATATTCTAGAATTGGTTAAATTACTGTAGTGTAGGCCAGTAGTTTTATCTTTGATGGTGTGAGCCGTAGCCGGTACCTAAGAAGAAAAAGCCTTTTTAGGGCTGATGACGTGGTGTTATTTATGTGGGTTTCGCACCTGAGATCGTGTGAAAGTGTTAGTCTTTAGTATTCGTGCTCGTTCACTTTTGGAATTATGATATTATTCATCGCGTAATTGAAGTCTGTTTTTACTTTTTTACGACTCATTGAGAGTACCGCAGACTTCTGGATGTTAATCATCATCTGCCTTTCTTGACACCAGTTATCAACAGAGTTTAGTGCTTTGTTAAGTGTCTCGTGATCGGATGTTGAATTAATTTCATGGTATAAAATGCAGTCATCTGCAAAGAGTCGAAATGTTACATTACATACGGATTGCAAGTCATTTATGTACAAGTGGGATAGTGTAATAATACAGTAAAACCTCGGTGATACGATCACGGCTCGTACGAATTTAGGGGTGATACGAATTTTCTGTGGTCCCGGCCATGGCCCATTAGCCTGCAATGCATTGCAGTACGGTTGTTGCGAACCGATTTGCACCCCGCGACGTTTGATACGAACGTACGCTGGCGCACAGGTACGAAAAGGTGCTGCCCGTGCTGTCGCGGAAGACCCGGCAATCACGCGCGGGCGCGGGCATGCACGCTGCGCGACCATGAACGGCGCGTCGTTGCCTCCGAGATAGTGCGCGTGAATTTTGGAGGCCTTTATACGCCTTCGCGTTTAGATTACAGATGACATTGACGTCGCACTTTTTTTGGACGCGTTGACGCGCGCTCGTGGGCTCGAGGCAGCATCGTCTTTGTACTGTGTTAACACGTGCCCGCCACGTCGATGCAAGCCATGACCCCGCAGTAAGGCTGCGGGTCCGTCATGAAGTCCCATGCAAAAAAGCGTAGTAAGATTAGGAACGGGCTACTAGCGGTCACGGAGCACAACACATCTGGTTCATTAATTACACACGCGCGCATGCACCGTATATTTACGAGTACAAGTATGATCCGTGACGTCTAAGAACTTTACTGGTAATCATTCAGAGCTGTTCATGACGTCGCTGCGGCCCCGAGAAACACTAAATCAAAACGTATGCCAACTTTTTTTTTTGTCGCGTACTAATTTTGCATGTTTTCTGGTGATACGAATTTTGGATGATACGAATATTTTTGGTAACCCCGCGAGATTCGTATCACCGAGGTTTTACTGTATATGGTGCGCGCGGGTTAAGATAGGCAAAAACAAAACAGTGCGCCGTGCGGTGGCGACTTGTGTGGCGACTTGTGTGGACTTTTGGATGTGTGCGTCCTGCGGGGCGAATTGCGTATGTGTCGTGCGGTGGCAAAGAGGATGGCGATCGTGTGCGCGGCGTGCCTCGAGACAGCGTGACCAGTGTGTGGGCCGTGCGCGAGAGCCGCATTCGAGGGCTGGGATCTCCTTCGCTGGGCGTCCGGTCCATGGGAGAACCCGCATCCCTACCTCCTGCTGCCTCAACTTACCAGAGCGCTCCCGCCTGTTCCGCTACGGGAAGATCGAGCCAGGGACCGTGTACGAGGCCGGGCCAAGCGTCGACACCGTGTGCAGGCGGGCACCCTCAGGGTTGGGCCCACGAGCACGCATGAGCCGAGGGCGTCAACCGTGGAGCAGGTCCCTTGGGTGCGGAGTCCCGGCATCAACGGCCGCGGAGTAGACCTTCGTGACTTCACGCACACAGACCAACCACCGAGCTACGGCATCGGACAGACGGTCGATGCACGACGCCTTCAACTCGGCAACTTCATCGGCTTCGACAACAAACTCTACGCCACTGTTTAACTATTTCGCGTAGCAGCCATTATGTCAATGTAACTTTCACTATTCGTTGAGTCATTTCGTGTGTGTAAAGACGTCTTACATGTGCTTGTCCACCTGCGTGCTGCGTCATCCTTTCTGGAGCGAATCCTCAACCCGAACATAACATCACAAACTGGCGAGCCTGCCAGGATTCGCTCAGTAACAGTGAAAGAAAGCAGTTTCGCACGTGTACCAGCACACGTTCGGACTCGAACATGCACTTCGAGAAACTTACCGCTGTAGGTATTCAACTCGGGCTGACAGGCGCAGAACTGAGCAGGTGGATCGAGGCTCAGCAGGCAAAGCAGAGGGATGAGAGAGCTGCGGAACGAGAGGCACTGAAAGAAGCTGCGGAGATAGCGCGCTTAGCTGATGAGAGGCAGCGTGAGATCCTCCAGCTAAAGCTACAGCTTCAGGAAGGAGCTCGGAATGTACATGCCGCAGCTAATGACGTTCTGCCTGTACCCAGCACTTCACCACCGCTTAACCCACAGAAACTACTTTCTTTCTTCGATGAAAAACGCGACGACTTGCACGCGTACTTGCAGAGATTTGAGCGAGTAGCAGCCGGTCAGGACTGGCCGCAAGAGAAAGGGGCCCTTGCTGTGAGCATGTGCCTCACGGGCGACGCTTTAACTGTTATCGGTAGGATGACTGCCGCCGATTCATTGGACTACCAGAAGGTGAAGAAAGCATTGCTGCAGAGGTTCCAATTTACGGCGCAGGGTTACCAAGACAAGTTTCGCAAGGCAAGAGATGTGGATGGCGAAACTGGAACGCAGTTAGCCGTAAGAATTGCGAGTTATTTTGATCACTGGATCGGCATGGCCAACGTGTCAAAAACTTACGAAGGGTTATGTGATCTTATAATCTCCGAGCAATTCCTACGCTGTTGCCAACCGAAACTAGTTATCTTCTTGAAGGAGCGAGAGGGTAAATCACTTGACGAGCTTGCTAAGCTAACTGATCGCTTCCTCGAAGCACAGAATTTGCCAAACATAGGAAAAGATCCCGATACTGGAAGGATTTCGGTGGCAAACCTAATGAAGCGCCCCGAAAACCGCAAGTTAAGTGCATGCTCTGCAATCGTTTCGGCCATTCGGCTCCCGACTGTCGCAGCTCACCTAAACAAATGGTAAAATGCAAGTTGTGCGGCAAACCGGGACACATAGCTGAAAATTGCAGAGGTCAGCGCTCAGACAAAAACAACGACTTCATCCTGTGCCTTCACAGAAGCACAACCGACTGGACATCGTCAGGGCAAAACATCAAGGTGCCCACGAAAGCAAACTAGCCGCTCAAGTAATGACGACGAGAGCAGGAAACCCGCTTTCCTTTTCCTAAGCGACGGCATGCCAGTAGTTCAAGGGCGATTACTAGGACGAAAGGATCGCGTGCTTTGGGACACAGGCTGCAATACAGCAATTGTCAGGCGATAATTAATTCCTGAGGAGTGCTTGACGGGCAAAACAAGCAATGACGTTTTGCTTGATGGTTCAAGTAGTCGCCTCCCTGAAGCCATCGTACAAGTGAAAACGCGTTACTTTTCAGGCAACATAAAAGTGGCTTGTATGAACCACCCAGTGTACGACGTGGTTTTAGAAAACCTTCCAGGCGTCAGAGGACCATACGATCCTGATTCTGACTGGGAGCGAGCAGTTGCGACTAAGGAAGAGGAGGAGTTGTGGAAGGAAACGAACGTCACCAGAAATCCTCCACAGGCTTCAAGCGTGGCTAAAGCCACAGCGCAACAAGCAAAACACAGCAAGATGCGTCCCTTGTGCGTCCCAGAAGTTGTGTCGAGTGACATTACCAAAGCGCAACTGATTGAAGGACAGCAGAAGGACCCCAAGTTGAAATCGCTTTTTGCTAAGGTGAAGAGAAAATTTAAATCTGGAAAAGGCCACAGCTATGAATTCGTGAAAAAAATGGATTGCTCTACCGTCGTTATCGCCTTCCGACAGGTAGAACATTTAAGCAGGTGGTAGTTCCGAAGGCGTTTCGACGAAACATTTTAGAAGTGGCCCATGAAAACATCATGGCTGGGCATCAAGGAATCAAAAGAACAACCGATCGTATTTTGCAAGACTTCTACTGGCCTGATTTACACGGAGACGTAAAACGCTTCGTGAAGTCCTGTGACGTATGCCAACGAACAACACCTAAAGGAAAAGTAGGAGTTGCTCCATTGGGCAACATGCCTCTGATCCGCACACCGTTTGAAAGAGTGGCAGTGGACCTGATCGGCCCCTTTTCACCAATGTCAGACCGGGGAAACCGATACGTCCTGACTGTAATTGATTTCGCAACTAGGTATCCGGATGCTGTAGCACTTCCTGCAATTGATGCCGTTCATGCTACCGAAGCGCTTATAGAGATCTTTTCTCGCATTGGTTTGCCCAAAGAAATAGTCACCGACCAGGGAGCAAGCTTTACCTCCGACTTAATGAAAGAGGTCAGTCGGCTTCTCTCTGTGAAGCTCCTCAAGACGACGCCATACCATGCCATGGCGAATGGCCTCGTCAAGAAATTCAATGGCACCCTGAAGATGATGTTAAGAATGTGCCAAGAGAAACCACGATCATGGGACAGGTACCTCGCACCGCTGCTTTTTGCATACCGAGAAGTACCACAGACAAGCCTCGGATTCTCTCCCTTTCAGCCTATCTATGGCCGTCATGTCCGAGGACCACTGAGAGTATTAAGAAAGCTGTGGACGAATGAGGAACTCGACGGAGAAACACGGACGACATACACGTATGTTTTTGACTTGCGGAATCGGCTGGAGGAGACGTGCAAGATCGCGCACGACCAATTAGAGAAAGCTCGCGCCAAGCAAAGAACCTACTACGACAAGAAGAGTCGTCCTAGGAAATTATTTTCAGGCGACAAAGTTCTCATATTGTTGCCTACTGACTCCAATAAGCTTCTGATGCAATGAAAAGGACCATTCACAGTAATTGACCGAACCGAAGAAATGACGTGGATTACGTCATTAACGTCTTCGGGAAAAACGAGATATTCTATATAAATATACTCAGGAAGTACGAAGAATGGGAGCCTGGCGAGCCACAACAGGTGTCAGTTGTCGCAGAAGTTAACGAAAACACCACCGAAGGACAAGACGACGAAGTGTATCCTATGCCAGTACTGAACCTGCATCGCACGCAGTTTTGCACCAATGTCAACCTATCCACAGACCTTACTGCTGAACAGGTTGAAGTGGAATGCTTATTGGAACAGTATGCCGACATTTTTTCAGACCTGCCCGGAAAGACTGCGCTCGTAGAGTGCTCTCTTCGTCTTACATCCGATAAACCGGTGCACGTCCCTCAGTACCCTATACCATTTGCCTTGCAAGAAAAGGTCGAAAACGAAGTGCAAGAGATGCTAAAGTTGGGTATCATTGAGAAGTCTAAGTCGCTGTACCATGCACCCATTCTTGTGGTGAAGAAACCAGACAACACGCTTCGGCTCTGCATCGATTTCAGGGAGCTAAACAAGATACTCATCCCAGATTGCGAGCCAATATCACGCATTGATGTCGCGCAGTGAGTGCATTTTTCAAGACTTTATCGGACTTTGAACACTCGAGGCTGCTAAGCCTAACCGCGCCTAGGCTCAGTGCGCGTACGGCTTTCACACGGCGGCGCCGGGCCCGTTGAGGTCCGTGGCTTGAAGACACTAGGCGAAATGCCTGAGCGCTAGCTGTTGGGCCCGTTGGTGCATTATGAACTTGAAAAAGGGGTACCAGCGAAAACACTGAAAACACGTACACAAGAAGAAGGTGTTACACACGGACGAACGCTGGGCAGGGGAAACCATTTTGGGCAAGGGAAAGACAAGATATTCGCGGGAGATTTTAGAAGCATTTCACATTGTGAATCATAAAAATAATTGTGTCAGCGATACGTCCTTGTCTCTGACGTCGAAAGAGCGTGCCTACTTAGCGTAAATAATAAGTTGAAGTGTCACGTGTCGTGAGAAGTGATGGCAATGCACATGTGTGAGAAGCCTTGTGCGGCAATGCAATTTCCCATAAAGCACAGTTGAAAGTCCAGCGTTCGTCCGTGTGTAACGCCCTCTTCTTGTGTACGTGTTTTCAGTGTTTTCGCTGGTACCCCCTTTTTCAAGTTCGAAATGCCTGAGACCATCGCTGTCGATGGAACGGAAGCTACAGTAGAGGATCTTTCCGACGATGGGTGGATTACCGCTTATGGTAATCGAAGAAGGCAGGACCAGATGAAGAACACGGCGCCTCCGTCTGGCGCGGAATGTGAGGTCGCGACTGAGAAAAAAGGACGTTATAGTCGCACCCCGTCGACATTTCAGAGGGTAGTAGTTGGCTCACGACTCCCTCGAATGCCGGAGGACCATTTCAGGGTCATCGTCCGTCCCAAGGGAGGACTTAACGTTTCTAGAGTGGACCACTTCGCACTCTTTAAGTCTATGATCATGGCCGCAGCTCTCACGGACAAACAGGCAGAGCAAGATTCAGTCTACCTGAACAAGACACAAAATATTATCGTCATATCAACTCCCATGATCGCCAACGCCAAAGCTTATGTCGGCGTAAGGAGAATTCACACTAGCTATGGAGCCTTTGAAGTCTCTGCCTACGGGGCGGCACCAGAGAATAGGTGCAAAGGTGTACTTAGAAACATAGACCCTTTGACCACTGATCAACAGCTCAACGAGGCAATTTTAAACAGCCGTAACCCAACAGCGATTGGCGTGAAGACAATCAAGAACACGCGAGCCGTGATCTTACTCCTCGGAGGTTCCCATGTACCGAAGCATGTTGCATGCGGATCGGCGTACATGCAGTGCTCGCTATACAGAAGACAGGTAGATATCTGCTACGCTTGCGGCCAAGTTGGGCACCGAGCCGACGTATGCCACAGGAGCACAGAAGAAGAAGAGAAGTGTCACAACTGCGGGTTGAGCATTCCAAGTGATACCCGGGAGACACACAGTTGCACATCAAAGTGCAAACTTTGCAGAGGAGCTCACATCACGGGAGACCGTTCGTGCAAAAAGAGATACCACGTTCCGTACATAGTGCGAAAACGTCGAAGGGACAGGCGCTCCAGATCACGGGCCGACCCAGAGGAGGACACCGGGGCGGCCATGATGCGAGGGGCACCTGCTGTTGCCGCATCCAGATCCCGCTCCAGATCCAGGGATCGCTCCAGCTCCAGGGAGCACTCCCGCTCTAGCAAGCGCTCTCGCTCTAGAGGGCGTTCTCGTCAACGAGGCGGTACCGGAGGACTTGCCAGGAGCCAATCCAGGAGCCGCTCTCGGTCCAAGGCCAAGCTGACCTGGGCGGACAAGGTGCGAGGTGGTAGCGGTAGCAGCGGTGGCAACATTGTCGAAGCAGGAGCCAGTCCCAGGCCCTCGACCCCGGTTAGAGGTAAGGTGCAGTAAGAGCAAAACGAATACGAAAAACGCATCCTTGCCCTAGAGCGGGAAAACAGAGAATTAAAGAATAAACTAGAAGAACTAATGGCCCTTATGGCCATCAAAATTAGTGAACCACAAAACAGCACTGTTAAAACCCCCACGCCGTATCCACAACCACCCGCGATCGTAAGCACGCAAAGAAACGCGCACAAGCGCAGGGCAGTTGCCGCCGTGTCGGACGAAGGAGAGGATGGCCTTAGTGGTGGTATGTCAGACATCAGCGAGGCCTCCTCCAACGTCTCAGCTGTAGAAGGCACCTCTACGAGTCGACGCGACAAGAGACGGAATACCACGTTTAACACCATCAGCGCCGTGTTAACAAAACTACAAGATTCAATCGCACAGATTAGCTCCAGACTCGATCCCCTCCCGAAATCCGCAAAACAAGCACCAGCTTCAGCAGCAGGAGCCCTTATACCCTGTCCGAGAGCAGTAATCCCGCCGCATGAACCCGCTGACCAGCACAGAGCCGATAAGGATTGTGCCAGTAGGGTCATCCCACTAGCACAGCCACATCATGGATAGTTCGCAGCAAGTTTTCAAAATCTGGCAGTTGAACTGTAATTCATTCACTAAGAAGAAGAATAGCCTAGCACAACTTCTCAGATCACGCAAACAAAAGCCACATGTCATTCATTTACAAGAATGCGGGTACAATGAACCCCTGTGGAGTCTAACTTTTCCGGGGTACATGGTAACCAGGCCGACCCTATGCCCCGACTTTAAACAAGCTAGGGGTATAGCCACTCTTGTCCGCAAAGACGTCAGCTTTGTGGAGAGGACCACCCCCGCTTACAAGCAAGGCCTGGAATCACAGCTGGTCGAAATCATCCACGGTCGTGCTACCAAATCCAACATCTTTCTTCTGAACGTTTACAGTCCTCCGAGGGACAGGCTTCGAAATTTTAACAACCTGTTTCTGGCAGCTACAAAGCAAGCCAAGGATAAACCGCTAATCATCGCTGGGGACTTCAGCGCGCAAAATAAAGCGTGGGGTTATTCCAAAAATGATGGCAAAGGGAACAAACTTGCCGAGTGTGCGGAAATTTTTGGTCTGAAACTCATCACGGACCCGAGATTTCCGACACGCAAGGGCAATTCGGCACAGAGGGATACCACCCCAGATTTGGCCTTCCTGCGCAACGTAGAAGGGTCATGGGACAACCTACAGGAGGACCTGGGTAGTGACCACTTCATTACGGAAATCAACGTAAGCATTACACAGCCCCCACCTAGAATTTACAGGTACATTGACTGGGATGTGTTCCGCGACATCCGTACCAAAGAAGAGAGGCCCCGGGAAACATTCGAAAACCTCATTAGTAATCTCAAGGAGGCCGTCCACAAGGCCACCAAAGAGATCTCCACGGAACTAGAACTAGCGGTAGAGTTCATTGCAGGTGCCTGCAATGGACTCTAGACTAGCCCATCTCCTGGTGGCCAAAAACGCCCTCAGAGAGAGGTGGAAGAGACAAAAGATGAACAGGAGGCTCAGAACCAAGATATCCGAACTCAACAAGGAGATCGAAACGCATGCCAAGAAGGATGGGATGAGGTATGCAACGAGGCAGATGGGAAAATGCGCAAAGGCAGCAAGTGGAGCCTACTCAAGCATCTGCTTACTGACGGCAACAAACCATCCAAAAGCAGCGCCCGGTTGGAAATTGAAAGGCTTGTGCACATGAACACCAAAGACGGCGGCGATCCGCAGGCCTTCGCTGACAAATTAGCGGATATTTACATCCCGCTTGAGGGCAAGTCCATTCCGTGGAATAACTCAAGGCCCGAATACCAAGGATCCTTGCAGTCAGCCTTGGATAGACCTTGGATAGGTTGCGGAGATTGTTCATGCATTGCGGGACCTAAACGGATGGTCGGCGCCCGGCCCAGACGGAATTACCAACAAGCTCCTTAGAAATCTAGACAACGCAGCGATAGAAGTCATTGCAGAAAAAATCAACCAAGTGTGGTCCGATGGCCAAGTCCCCGAGGAGTGGAGAACAGCCAAGGCCGTATTCATACCCAAACCGGGAAAGCCCCTTCAAGCAGAGAATGTGCGACCGATATCACTCACGTCATGCCTCGGAAAAGTAGCTGAACATGCCATTCATAACCGAATTAGCGAGCACATTGAGGACGAAGGCCTCTTTCGCCACAACATGGTGGGCTTCCGGAAATCTTTGTCCACACAAGACGCTATGCTCCTCATTAAGAGTGCCATAATTGACAGCACATCTCTGGACATTAAAGAGATACTGGCGCTCGACCTGACAAAAGCCTTTGACAGGGTCAGGCATGAGCATATTCTGAATGAAATTTCCAACTTGAGCCTTGGCGAAAAGTTTCACACCTTTGTTAAGTCTTTTCTGGCAGATAGAAAGGCTACAGTTCATATTGGCCAAATCAAGAGCAAAGAATACACACTGGGTAACATTGGCACACCGCAAGGGTCGGTGTTGTCCCCGCTTTTATTTAATATTGCAATGCACAACGTATCCAAGCGGCTCGCCGACGTTCCGGGAATCGGCCACGTAACATACGCGGACGACATCACCATATGGTCGGCGGAGGGCCCTCTTGGCAAGCTGGAGGGAAACCTACAACGGGCACTCGACGTCACGGAAGACTTTCTGGCTAGCACGGGGCTACAGCTGTTACATAGCAAGGCCGAACTCCTCCTCCACAAGCGTTTCCCGAGACGGGGGCCGGAGATCGACGGGGCGTCTATTTGCCTGCGGTCCAAAAGCGGAAAAACAATCCCCATCTGTGACTCAACCAAGGTTCTTGGCATGACAATTGGAAAGTACAGCAATAACGACACTGAGGCACTCAGACGTATCGAGAAGAGTATACTCACAGCTTCACCAGGGTCATCTCCAGAGTTGCCAACAAGAGGAAAGGGCTTAAAGAGGACAATCTCATGAAAGCCTTCCATGCGTTCCTCATCAGCCACATTATCTACGCTGCCCCTTTCTTGAAATTGAAGAAGATGGAGCGCAATAAAATTGATGCCTTTATCAGGACAGGGTTTAAACGGGTTCTTAATCTTCCAAAACGCACCAACACGGAGCGGCAATTGCAGCTCGGACTGCACAACACAGCAACGGCGCTCTTTGAAGCTCAACGAACAGCTCAAATTTGTCGATTGTCCCTCACAAAAGCAGGCACCAGGATCCTCCTGGAGGCAGGGCTGCAACCCCTGTTCATGCCTCTCGAGAAAGACAAGATCTCCTCGGCGGTAAGAGGGGCCATATGCGTCGACCTGGTCCCCAGGAACATCCATCCCGTACACAATGAAGGGCGAAGAAAAGCAAGAGCCGAGGCCATCCTGGGGAAGATCGATTCCAGCTCAACCGCCCTCTTTGTTGATGCAGCCAAATACTGGAAGAAGGACGCGTATGCTGTCACAGTCGTCAATGCCAAGGGATCATTAGTTAACGCGGCCACGGTGGTCACCGGGTTCACTCACGAAGCCGAGAAACTGGCTATCGCGGTAACTCTGCAAGAACGAAGAAGGGACGTCACCATCTTTTCAGACTCACGAACTGCCATCAGGTCATTTTCATCCGGCTTCGTCTCCGCCGCAGCCGCAAGCATTGTTAATAAGACGACTGCTGAGGCTAACGAAGGGGGAAATCCCATAACGCACTTAATATGATTCCCGGCCCACATGGGTGACATCTCATCCTCCCCAACCGGCAACCCTAACGAGAGGGCTCACCAGCTAGCGCGTGAACTAGCTACCCGCGGCGGTGACCGGCCATCTCAGACGGGACGGGAACGGGGATGCATGGACTTCAAGGATCCAATAATATCGTTCCACGAGATCACCTCAGCTCACAAACTAGGGCGCAGGCTCTTACCCCTCCACACCCTAAATCTATAAAGCGCAAGCGGTCCCACTACGACAACTACAGACAAAAACGTACATCACTCCAGCCATGCTAAACAGAATCGATCCAGACTTTTCACCTCACTGTCAGCACTGTAATCACGAGCGCTGCAATTTCGAACACATTCTCTGGCTGTGCTCCTTTAATTCGGGGTCAGTATTACCGGACAAACCCTCCTGGGAGGCTGCCAGTCGCAGCATGGAACTCAACAAACAACTCCTGGCAGTCCAGAGGGCCCGGGACATCGCCGAGAGGCTCCAGCTTCCGGCACCTTCCTGGGTGGCGCCACCTGGCTGAGCTAGCGGGACCTCCAGTCGCGTTCAGCTTCTGCCACTTTTGGACCAAAACAAAGTTCTGACTCACTCTACCATTTTATTTACGTGGCTTTTGGTATCAAGACGGCGCCGGCCGTATTTGCGCGCCTGGTGAGAAATGTACTGGGTGGTGTCGAAAATGTTCATCATTACTTCGACGATGTTGTCATTGCTACCGATGATGTTTGTGATGTTATGTTTGTCAGTTTGTGATGCTATGTTCGGGTTGAGGATTCGATCCAGAAAGAATGATGCAGCACGCAGGTGGACAAGCACATGTAAGACGTCTTTACACACACGAAAGGACTCAACGAATAGTGAAAGTTACATTGACATAATGGCTGCTACGCGAAATAGTTAAACAGTGGCGTAGAGTTTGTTGTCGGAGCCGATGAAGTTGCCGAGTTGAAGGCGTCGTGCATCGACCGTCTGTCCGATGCCGTAGCTCGGTGGTTGGTCTGTGTGCGTGAAGTCACGAAAGTCTACTCCGCGGCCGTTGATGTCGGGACTCCGCGCCCAAGGGACCCGCTCCACGGTTGACGCCCTCGGCTCATGCGTGCTCGTGGGCCCAACCCTGAGGGTACCCGCCTGCACACGGTGTCGACGCTTGGCCCGGCCTCGTACACGGTCCCTGGCTCGATCTTCCCGTAGCGGAACAGGCGGGAGCGCTCTGGTAAGTCGAGGCAGCAGGAGGTAGGGCTGCGGATTCTCCCATGGACCGGACGCCCAGCGAAGGAGATCCCAGCCCTGGAATGCGACTCTCGCGCATGGCCCACAACTGGTCACGCTGTCTCAAGGCACACCGCGCACACGATCGCCATCATCTTTGCCACCGCACGGCACATACGCAATTCGCCCCCGCACGGCGCACACATCCAAAAGTCCACACAAGTCGCCACACAAGTCGACACCGCACGGCGCACTGTTTTGTTTTTGCCTATCTTAACCAGCGCGCACCATATATTATTACAAATAGCATCGGCGCGAGAACGCTTCCCTGGGGTACCACTGATATGACAGGTTGTGATGAGGATGCTGCGTTATGAATTTGCACAAACTGATGCCGATCAGGAAAGTAGTCCTGGATCCAATGAACAGTGGGACTGTTACCCAAAACGGAAAAGAGTTTTAAGACTAATTTCTATGCGACACGAAGTCGAATACCTTGGTAAAGTCTAGTAGTATTAGGTCTATTTGCTGCTTGTTGTCAATTGCTAACGACATATCATGCATTAGTTCTACTAATTGTTTTACTGTTGAGCGCCCTCTACAAAACCGTGCTGACAAGGCAATAGGACGCAATGTTTTTCAATGTATGTGTTTATGTGTTTTAACACTATATATGCTCTAGAAGCTTGCATACCGTACAGGTCAGGGAGACGGGCCTATAGTTTGAAACATCGAATTTAATTCCAGATATGCGCACAAGAATGAGTTTGGCTGCCTTCCACTCTCCAGGAACAGAGCTCGGGGCTAATGATTTGTTAAAAATAATGCCCAAATATTTTGACAACCATTCGGCATATCGCCTCAGGAAAGTATTTTGAATGTTGTCTGGTCCCGTCTCTTTTCTTGTGTCCAACATTAACAGAAGGTTTATCACCCCTTGTGTATTTACTTGCAGAGATTCTATTGGTTCACGAAGGCATGATTCGATAGAAGGGTTCTTTCCGTTGTCTGAGGTAAAGACAGACTGAAAATAGTATTAAACGAGTGTGCCAAGCTAAGATTTTCTTCCTAGGATGCAGTGTTGTCATCGCGCTTCTTAGGATTTATGTGATCCCAGAATTATCAAGGGGCAGTACTTAGAAATTTGGGAAGAGTGTTTGAGAAGTAGTTATTTTTAGCTGACCGAATTTTAAATTTCATGTCGGTAATCACGGCATTCATACTGGCTTTTGTAAGGGGTGAAGCGTGTAATTTTAACGATTTTCTAAGCCGCTTTACCTTGCACTTAGCATGTATAATTTCGCGAGTTATGCATGGGTTGGAACTGTTAGTCTCTTTTCTTTTAGACGGCACGTAGTTAAGTATACAGAAATGTATTATACACTTAAACATATTCCACAGAACGTCTATGGTGGTAGAGGCGTCGGCTGAAATTTCTTCAACCGAAGTGTATGAAACATCAAGTAGTCAAGAATGCTTTTGTCGTCCGCTTTCGAAAGATCAAGGAAAGTCCTGCGCGTTTGTAGTGCTGGCAAGGAACAGTATATTAGAATGTGGTCGGATATGCCATCCAGTATTTGTACATTAAGTTCATCTTGAAGAAAGTGTTGACTCACAAAAACTACGTCTAGGATGTTTCACGTGGAACCTTTAGTGCGCGTAGGTTGATCCACAACTTGACGCAGGTTAAAGTGTTATCATCTTGTTGCAGATTAACTCAGAGCAGGGCGACGGAAAAAGCAAGAATTTCCAATCTATATCTGGCAGGTTAAAATCCCCAAGTAAAATGAGTTTGCTGTTTTACACATGGCGTTGTAGATAATTATGTAGTGTGTGGATGACGTCACTATCCGCTGAAGGACTACGATAAACACAGCCGACAGTGATAGTGTGGGAATGCCGACAGCAAGTCTACAAAACACTGCTTCTACGTTATCCATTTCAGGCAGCAATTTCATTGAAATTCTTTTGTTGATTTTTCAGGTGACGCCCCCCCCCCCACCGTGTTGGTCTGTCTTTTCGTATTATCCTGTAGTTAGGTGGAATTAGCTGGTCATCGTAAATGATTTCTGTGAGCCAAGTCTCTGTGACTGCTACAAAGTCTGGCTCAAGACTGATTAGCAAGGACTCAAGTGTGTCTACTTTGTTCAGAGGGCTCGGGCATTTAAATTAACAAAAGTTATTTCCGGCGTGGCTGGTATCGTGACCGTAGCTGCCTTGGTTCGCTGCTCTGGTTTTTTGTGTGTGTACCTAGTGAGTGCTGAGGCGCGGCTGGAACCACGTCTTTCTTTGATTCGTACCAAAGAAACTGCTCGCCGTTAATCCACAGTTTGTCGTATGCTAGAGATACTTTATCACCGGCTACTTTTCTGGGTTTAGCAAAGTTCCAAAGCTGTTTCCTCACATCTCTAACTCTTCTCGAGAAATCTTCACTTACAGCAAAATCTGTTCCCTTCAGCTTGTAGCACTGTTTGTGTAATTTAGCTTTTTGTAGGAAATCTGTAAGTTATAAAATAATTGTTCTATTGCCATTGGCTCTACGTCTACCGAGTCTATGAATTCTATCAACACAGACCGGTTCAGTTTTAAGAACATTCTTATTAATGTTGTCATTAACAAAGCTTTGTAGTGCATTACTATCTTCCTTTTCACCTTCGGGAATGCCGTAAATTATGCGGTTTGATCTACGTGAGTGGTTTTCTAGGTCATCAACCATAAGCTCCAGATCATGAATCACTTTCTGCATGTTGGTAATTACGTCTACAGAGAGCGAGGTCTTTTCGTCAAGTCCTGCTAAGTCTTTTAGCTTTGCATCAATTGAGGCCAAGCCATCTTCCCCAATTTCTTTCAGGTCGTCAGAAATATTTTGCAGTTGTTTCATCACTGCTGCATTGTCGGGACCGGGGTTCGTCTCGATACTTCCCTCCAGCAATAACAACATTCAAGTTGCATGCACGCAAGCATCTAGCAAGTGAATGAGCAGCCTTGGGCACGGCAGCACTACCAGGAATACGTTACTTGAACGAAGGCATTTGCCATAGCGTTTTCTTACCTCCACAATGAAAGCAAAAGGATTAGCGGTCCGCATTCCAAGTTTGCTGCCGTGCCTCTGGGTCGTGCCGTCACGGTGAGTCCATTTTCTATTCCACGAAGGTCAGTGCGTTGACAGTGAAACATTGAAGCCAGTGTCCGTATTGGCCACCGAAGTACCCATGCGTGGAATGCAAGAGTCGAAACTCTTGACGCGTGCAAGCTTGCGTCGATGGGTAGCATCATGATGGCTTGTTCGGGGCCAGCTGAATGACCAACGCCTGTTGGCATCACGAACAGTGCGACGAGCAGCTGCACAATGAAAGCAAAAGGATTAGCGGTCCGCATTCCAAGTTTGCTGCCGTGCCCAATTTACTCTAGGAGCAGATTTTAGACCCAGAGTAATGATTTCGAAGTTAGTTTCACGAAAAAAAAATTTGTTCGCCCTCCGCCCAAAAATAAATAATAATATATGGGGTTTTACGTCCCAAAACCACAATATGATTATGAGAGACGCCGTAGTGGAGGGCTTCGGAAATTTCGACCATCTGATGCTCTTGAACGTGGACTGACATCGCACAGTATACAGGCATGTAGCATTTCGCTTAAATCGAATTGCGACCGCCGCATCCGGGATCGAACCCCGCGACCTTCGGGTCAGCAGCCGATCACCATAATCATTCCTCCACCGGGGGGGGCGGGGGGGGGGACAAATAAATTTTGGCCGCAAGAAACACTTTTCCCTGAATTTCGCATTTTCTGAGCTTTAAGCGCAGCTAGCGAAAACGGTGCACTTCTTGGTCACAATATTTATTCCCATCAAGTACGTGAAATGCAATCTTATGAGTGTTTTATTTGCCTTTGCATTCGAGAGGCTTTTGAGAGAACAATCACAAAAATGCTAAATTGCACAAAATATCTGTCCTTCAGGAATTTACTGCTGTAGACAAGTTAAATTGCGACAATAAAACTGTGTACAAAGTGACTTTGATATCTTAGCGTTCTTTTTTAAAATTTCGTGGTTTTCGCGCTCACCGTTATACTTTAAAATTGTGCTTAAACGTATGCGATTTACTAAAAACACCGAAGTATGAAAATAGTTTTTTTTAAATAACATGTTTAATTATTTTGTAAATCTTCCTGGTTGAAGTCAAGGATGGTCTCTACAATTCCGCTTCAAAAAAATAGTTTCGTTATTTGAGTTACTAACAAGTTATACTACGTCATATGTGACCAACCCAGCCTAGCAGCCGCACCATTAATTCTGTGCCGCAAATCGGATGCTAGTGGATCAGAATAATTGTGCGTGTGGGATGCCGTGTCGATGGAAGGACGCATCCCAACAGAAAACGTAACAACTGTTTATTAACGAAGTAGCAGCAGCGGGGCGAGCATACCGACGCTGCGCCCGGTCGGGTAGCGAAGGCAGCTTGTTCTTATAGCCACCGTCGGTGACGTAAGCCTCCGGTGACGCTGTGGTGGCGCTCTGCCTTATCTGAGGCGTGGTGTAGCATGCAGCCGTGTCACGCCCGCCTAGATAGTGACGAGGCGGAGGCTGCGCCGGTTTGTGCGCACTGTGTCGCCACATGCGCTACATAATAACGAAGCAGCTGTTCCAAAATAACAAATACGCAGCCAGTTAGCATGATGCGGCAAGCTTTGTCTTCTGACCAGCCGCTTGGCGAATTTGAGTAGACGACCTGTAGGGGCGGTCGCTTGAGGCTGCAGGTTCTGACATGACCAGTGCCGCTTCGATTGCAGGCGAGCTCCGCTTGCGCGTGAAAATGATGCTCATAAGGCCAATGACGTATGGGATGTATCGCCGTGATAAGTGACGGCTTTCATTTGCCAACAAAGTCCATATTTATTCGCCAACAAAGTCATCAGCACAAGCACCGTTATATTAATTAGGGGTTCGCAGGAACAGAAACTAACCTGTCCAATTGATATAGCAATGCAAGCGACGTTCGATGGGTGCTGCCGCCGCTGCTAAGTTATTCGCAGTTGATTCCGTCGTTAGGCGCACAGACGCAGTCGGTGCTATCGGAGGTCACTGCAGTGGTAACTATGCGTGCAGCTCGACACCGGGTTGAGACAGACCTTGGACGCGCTGTACAACGTGGCAGTTCCATGGGGGCAGGAAAAGCCAGATAATCGGCAGTCTTCGATGGCTCCTTCACCGGGAAGCGCTTTACCTCGTCCAGTCTGCACAATTGTAAAAGCAGTGCAGTCGATGTTCGCTGGGTTCTGCCACCGCTGCCAAATGATACCGTCCCGTTGTCCTCGCGACTTTATCCGAAGTCGGTTCCTTCGTCAGGCTTGCTGGCAGAGTCCGTGCTTGCGGAGGTGATCACTGTGTAACACCAAGGTCAATTTGCGTACAGATTTCTTTTCGAGAATAGCGTTGAGCTACCGGTCATGATTTAGTAATGCTTGCCGAACGCATTCCAAGCCATTTGGACGCGAAAGTGCTTCATGCCGGGGTTCACGAAGACTTCAATGACATCATTTCTATCACAGAGGTGATCGTCCGTAAAATATACACGAACGGATGACGCAGAAAGTCAGAATGAAATGTTTATTACCTGGGAATCGAGCCCATGGCCTCTCGGTCCTCGACGAAAGGTGCCCGGCGCTCTACCCACTGCGCCACCGACGCACGCTCACGCGGCTTTACAAGCGTCCCTTATATCTCGCACACCTCCCTCACCTTAAAGAAAACCAGAAGATAAAGAAGTCAAGGGAGGTATACGAGACATGTGACAAAGGTGTGAAGTAAAGTGGTCGAAAAGACAACTTGCCGCCGGCAGGGACACCTGCAACCTTTGTATTACGCGCACGATGCCCTTACCAATTGAGCTATGGCGGCGGTGGTCGTCCCCTCGTCCACTTAATCGGGTATTTATGTGCATGCATACCTGGGAGTGTTAGTCAGCGCCGCTATAGCCATGACGGCGAGTGTGGAACACTTTTTTCTTTGCCTGCTGGTGTCACTAGCACGTGATTCTTTAACAAGCGGACAGCTGACCAATAAGTCTACGTATACTACCTCAAGGCATCAAATCTGCCGGAACGAGACCCTCACTATGAATGAATAAAGGAGGGAAATTTTGAGGGTTCGTTTATTTAGTTTGACACAATTCTAATTAAAACAAGCAGATAATGTAACAAGAACGACAACCAGCTTATTGAACTCAGCTACAAACTCAGCTACAAATGGCATGCGAAAACAGAAAAAGTTGGCCAACAAGGTTGGCGTGTTTTTTTTTTTCTTTGTGTGTGTGTGTGTGTGTGTGTTATTTTCAAAACATAATTTTTGCAGTGTATTGTATGTTCCCTCCTACCCAGCAAGAAGGTAATTGGAGCTGCGCAGAGCGATGAGCGCCATTAGCCCGGCAGAGTGCGCCACCCTTTTTAAATGCGAAACATTTATTACCGAACCAAAGCCACTTTGACCTTTTCTATCTATACATATATATCTACCTAGCCGCCTACGTCAGGGCGCTGTTTCGGTCGTCTCTTTAATTTGGTTAGGACAAAAATTGGCATAGGAGGACATGAGCGTAAGACGAAGACGATTCACAGGTCATGATCTGAATAACGTGACTTGCCTGCCGCGTGCGTCTCGAAACCCTTTCCACCAGTCCTGTGCAGCGCATACATGCATAACATGGCCCGTGGTATACGGGAATGCGTCGCAGGTGATTCACAGTATGTATCAACCCAAGAACCCGCCAATATACTAGAAATTTAACAAGAAAGTGTAAATGAGCTCGCGTTGCAGAAAATCCGGCACCGGCATTGATGGCATTGTCGAGCGCGAAATCTCGATGGAAGGAAAGAATAAGAATCACACCTCAAGCGGGAATCGAACCCAAACATTCTGCATGACAGTCAAGTATTCTATCACAGGGCTATGGCAGTGCTTCAAATTTCTCGGGGAAAAGACCCTACACAAACGTCACGTCCAAGCAACGCCAGTTGTGGTTGCAGTGTTGGCTACCCGCTTTAATAACGATTTAATAACCATCGACTGCGCAATGTATAGTCAAGCGTTGCTCAAATACGCCGACGAACGCTACCTATCATACGTTCACCATCAAACCGCTCGTGATAAAACTTGCATCTCTACTTCAGCGTAAGTGCAGACGTTACGTGGCACCATGAGCTACCCTCTACATGCCAGTGTAGTCGGCATGCCCGAAAAGCCCACGATACGCGCACAACTACTTAACTTACAAACAGTGACATCGACCCACCTAGAAGTGAAGCTTGGCTCAAAGCAAAAACAATCACAGCATATCCACGGAGTGAATGATGATGAGTGGGCGGAGCTGCGGAGGTTCATCGGTAAACCGTGAATCTTCCGTGAATTCTGCCCAGTACATCATTACCGACGTGAGATCGGGCGCGTTTATACTAAAGGTTCGATGAGTTATGACGACTTGCAGCTCACTTTAATTTTACATGTACGCTGTGAATTTTCATTGTTTAGAAAACCATTGCTTTAGAAAACATGTGGCGTCTTTCGTTAAGCAGCTGGCGTCTTTTCGCTTTGCTTTAGAAACATCTGGCGTTCTTTCGTTTGGTTTTACAAAACATCTGGCGTCTTTCGTAGGTTTATTTCATCAATCAACGGCGTTTTGAACAAAATTTTTATTGTTTAATCACGCACAGGAGAAATCTCACCAGGCACTACCTTGGAGGTAAACAATGGCTGCTAATGGGAATGAGAGACAGAAGAAGTCGGCTTTTAGCTAACACTTACACTTCTACTTCTACTAACGTTTCCTACTGGAACATGCCAATGGCTGCTAATGGGGAATGAGAGACAGAAGAATTCGGCTTTTAGTTAACGCGCACGCTGCGAATTTTTTATTGTTCAACAACGCACAGGAAAAATCTCCCACCGGCACCACCTTTGAGGTCAAAGCGTAAGACTTGTTACGCACTACTACTACGACTACGACTACGAGGGACGAACGGGTGCCGCCTTAAGGAGCTTCGCCCCTAAAAAAAACCGGTCTACTCGATAACTCCTTCGCATGAACTGGACCCCCACAATGCGTGGGATCTGCGAGAATTTTTCGGATGGAGAAGTATGCCTGATGTAATGCAAGCACTGAGGTAATGTGGTCTTTAATGCCGCTGTTCAGTGAGCCTTCACCGAGAGGTACAATAAAAACTAAGTTCAAAAGTGCGGTGTTTATTTTCTCAAAGAGCCAAATCCAGAAAAAGATATTGGGCTAAATTTTACAGGAGTGTAAAACACGTTAAAGTAACTTCCACTTTTAAAACACTTGTACTCAAAATGGTGGAATGTTTGATGGCAACGTGAACGTTTCATTTGTGTCTTAGTTGCTTTGCTGGCGGGCTTTTGTTCCACAATCAGTTTTTGTTGGGCGAGTTGGTACTTACTGAAGGGCATGATGTTATAGGCAAACCCGAATATAAAGACTGAGAGGCCGACTTTCGTACTTCTTTCTGCCTTTTAGTGCTTCATTTTGAGATTCGCGCTAGAGCATTGTGTCCTTTCGGTTCAAGACTTTAAATTTGAAATAGAAGACAATTGAAATGAAGATATTGGGCAGCAATCTATTCATTGAAGAAGAAGAAGAAGAAGAAGAAGAAGAAGAAGAAGAGATCCGAAATGGCGTGGCATAAAACGAGCTAAGAGGAAAAAGAGCTGCATTTTTTGAAGGTCTTCCATAGATGCTAAGAACAAGACAACGCTGCCGACAGTCCAGATTGGTGCAAATTTTGCCTGGAAGGACCACTCGCTCTTAAAGTCTAGTCATCGGCATAAAGCCCATGCGACGGAGGACGACACCGACGGAAGGGCAAGGATGATGTTAATTTTATCGCAAAGTATTGTTATCGCAAAATATTGCTATGCCCTACATTCGAATAGTTTGTGACTTCTCTTACGAGCTAACTCAACCCCAAATGACATTTTCCAATCTATAAGAGTCAAATACAATTTTTGCTCCTGAATACCGACAATAGTGGGCTATATAGATTTTAGCCGCAATATAGATTTCAGGTATTTAGGGGAAAGGAACGCACTGGCAAAAGATTGTTGGAGCAGGCCCGACCATATTGTGAATACCAAAAAACAGCGTTTTTATCAGTTTCAGTTAAAGTGGCCCTGGCTCTTTTAGAAAAAAAACGCCACAAGTATTGAAAGTGCGCCATGATGCCGGGAAATGTTCTCAACCAAACTTGCAATGAAGGACGGAGAAACGCCAGCCTAAGAGATCTGCTTTCTCTGTAGGAGCAAGACTAACACACTTTCGTTTCAATCCGTCCCAGGACAAGATTACCGGGGTGCCCTCATTTGCCTAGTTTGTTTCTTGCGATTACATTATGGCGAAGACGTGGCCCATAAGGCTCAGAACAAATGAGCTTTGCACTTGTGACGCAGAGGCTCATAGATAGATAGATAGATAGATAGATAGATAGATAGATAGATAGATAGATAGATAGATAGATAGATAGATAGATAGATAGATAGATAGATAGATAGATAGATAGATAGATAGATAGATAGATAGATAGATAGATAGATAGATAGATAGATAGATAGATAGATAGATAGATAGATAGATAGATAGATAGATAGATAGATAGATAGATAGATAGATAGATAGATAGATAGATAGATAGATAGATAGATAGATAGATAGATAGATAGATAGATAGATAGATAGACGGACGGACGGACGGACGGACGGACGGACGGACGGACGGCGGTCTTCCTTTCTTTTCTTTTTTTCCTCTTTTCTTTCTTTCTTGCTACCTATTAACATTTTTAAAACTGATATGACTTTCCGAACTAATCTCTTGGGTCAGTGCATGTCACAGAGAAATTTATCGCGAGAAAGTTGGGCCACGATATCATCAGCCCAGCGTTCGAACCCTCTTTGCGCGGCACTCGAATTCATGCACGTGTAAGCTAAGTGAAGCCGATAAGAGCGGCAACACAGTCTCATTGACGCGCAAAATCGTTCGGACGTTTTCAAGCTCAGCTTTCCACGCTATCTCACTCTCTGCTTTCACTTTTCCTTGAAACACCCATTCTTCTTGCATTCCTTCACTGGCGAAAAAAAAAGAATGAGCAGAACCTTCCATGCAGCGAGCGGCAATAAAAAATGAAGAAGAAAAGAAATATGTGTGAAGTAATGTTTTTGGGCACTCGTATTTCCAAAACCCTTTGCACACGCCCTGCTCCGGTTTTGTGAGAGTGCCACGTCTTATGGATGACGTAAGGAAGCGACGTTGCGCGAAGACACCTAGCAGATCGCTGAGCCCAGCAGAGCTACGCCATTTGTTTCGTACGGGGTGTCGCTTCTGCTCACATACGCGGAATACCCTAAGGAGTCTGTCCCGCATTTTTTTAAGGATAAATGCGTAAAGGACCGACAAACATTGATCGTGAGCTGTGATTTTTATTGTCTTATTTCATTCCTGGCACAAAAGGGTTGCCCAGCGTAAACGCAAACTTCAGCCGATGATCGCGAGATTTAGATACCACTTTTTCGCAAATAACAGGGTTCAAAGGTAGCTTGCGCTTGAGAAAAAGCACTTACTTTACTCGTATTTCCAAAGCACTTACTTTTCGTAAGAGCACTTACTTGATACGCGTGCCTGAATGAAAAGGAAATACTCATAAGACTCTCTTTCAAAGACTAAGTGCGCTGTGTCTTAACCGCTTAGCAATTTGAAAACTGAAGTGAACGAGGCATATTGTGCAAAATTAAAGGACAGAAAACCTTTAGCGACATAAAATAAAGGAGCGTTAGTGAAACGACAGCCACGCTAGCAGCTCAAATATTATTCTTTTATTGTCCACAGTTTTTACTTTTTTTCTTGTTCCTGCTAGAATGCACTTGAAACATCAAGGAATATTGAGCACTTGAACTCACGTCGCATGCAGCAGTTATGCATGAGGGTTTATGCTTTGCAATCACCTATGTGAGTTGTCCGTTTCATGTATTTCGCTCCGTGCATGCTTGTCTGCCGAAAGTTTCTTGACTACATTAACTATGTTTGCAGAGTGAACACATTTCCAGTCAAAGCAGATTACTAACTACTTAATGCAAGATTACATGGCATTAGCAAAGTCACCATGTCATATCTTGTGATTCCAGGCGCCTTTTGCCTACCTTGCCTGATGACCGCAACTTCTGTGTTTTAACTCGAACTTTCACTGCAATCGATCGCGTTTCCTAATTGCGCGCGAAATTCTGTCGCGTACGACGTCGGACCGTTTCCTTCAGGCACGTGTGGCACATACCCGTTTACCACGGGACGCGGTGTACGGGTATGCGGCACAGGTGATTGACAGTTTATCTCTACTCAGGAACGGTGAGGACAGACATTGGTAATTTAAGTGCGAGTGCGTTTAAAATAAAGAAAAACCGACATCGGCAGCGTTGACCCGACGAATGGAAAGAATAAAAATTAGGATCCCAGCAGGAATCGTACCCAAGCATTCTGCCTGGAAATCAGGTATTCTACCCCAGAGCCACGCCAGGTCTATAAATTAGTTTGGAAAAACAGCATATGCAGGCGTAATGTCGGTGCAACGTCAATTAAGGTTGTGGTGCTGGCTATATAATTTTACAAGAAAGCAGTAAACACTACATATGCACTCCTACGATACAGGCGTCATATCTTCCTCAGTATAGCACAGACGGCCAGGCCGAAGGCACACCCCGCAACCACCGAAACGTGTAAATTTTCCTGCTGTGTACAATCATCCATGTTGGCTTTACACCTTGTCTTAGAGAGGGCTTTTAAATGCGCAAGCATTCTTTTATTGCCTACTCAACGAGTAAACTGTCAGTCCGTCCCTCTGTCGCGTAAGGTGATCATCTCCAGGCACCACAGTATTTTGTACCAATATTTTTCAATAGCGAGGCTTTTTCAGCTAGCCGTAATTTGTGTGGCCTATCAGAATACTATCATCATCTTAACAAGTATGTGCCACTGTGCAGCCTACCAGAAAACTATCATCCTCATAAACAGGTATGTGCCACAGAAATTGGCTAAATCCCACTACTTACCACTCGTCCACTAACAATGAAGAAGGCAACAGTTAGCCCAACGAATGGCTGCGAAGTGATGGCGGCGAGCCGAAGACCCCTAGTACGTACAACGAGAGAATACTAGGGAACGGGAAAGGCAACGACAGCTGCGACAAGACCCCGAAGCAATGGAAGGTCTAAGCCAGTGACGACGTTCCCGTAGAACTATTGGAGGTGCGAACGCTTGGTTTCAGCGCGAGTTTCTGTCTCTGGAGTTTGGACATCCGTGTCGTGTCTGTGACTGTCTGCGGTTTAACTCGAACCTCTCTGCGCTGAGAATCAACGTAGAAACAACCTAGCATCACCAAGCTAAAACCTAGCAACAACCTTGAAGCAACCTAGAACCTGCATAACCCAGCTAAGGCCTAGAAACAACCTAGAAGCAATCAGATTAGTCTTCAGAATCGTCCAGTTTCGCCGTTTCAAGCCTTGCGCGGCTTAAGGCAAGCTTCGCTAATTTTTTATGTGTTGGAAAGTGGTGGCCCATGAAGGCCCACTCAAGTCATCACAAAACCAATATTAGCTCTGCCATCCCATAAAAATCGCCACAATGGCCCATCTTTCTCATTCAACGTACAATATTTTGGCACTGCCATCCTGTAAGGGTGACAACAATGGCCCATCGTTCGCGGCGAACACACAATATCGGCAAGGATGGTAACTATGGCCCATCTTTCGCAGGCAACATAAAATATTGGAACTGTGGTTCTGTGAGGATATTGTCCAAATAACTGTTACCGCGCCACTGTTAACCCTCGCAAGTACGTATGGCATGGATATATCGGGAACAATGGGTTTCCCAGCTTTGCCAACATTAAGGGATCTGTAGCTATAATCAAGCTCCTGCTTGCACTGTGTCATAATAACTTACTCGGCATCCGATGAAGCACAAGACAGATGCTTATTTACTTACGGCGTCGTGTTTTCGCAATATATTGAACGATGTAAAATTTAAAGAATAAGTACAAGTTCTCAGTTGAATTGTGCGAGCTGCTCGATGAAGCTCCATGATAAAATATACGCAAGGCACATAAAAATCTAGCTTTGTAATGTTGGTTAAAAAATATGTTAACTTCTGTGATACAGCCAGTGCATACAATGCAATTCTATCAAAACAAAAAAAAAACTAAATCCGGCCTTTACATTGATTGGAGCTATACAGGGTGGCCAAGCTAAGTTGAGCCAGTTTTAAAATATGACGACTCCTCCAACAGCCTATGACGACGCTGCCAAATACGTGTGTGTAACTATTTCAAGAAGTCGCACTATTTTTGTGATCAGTTTAAATGTCTAATTAGGCAAGATTATTTAACCAACTTTGAAACAACGACGCTGGGCGAAAAGTTGCAATTGGCAACTTGTAGATCGGTTCGAAAAACGTCCGATTAGACAGTTCTAAGTTTCTGTCTATTGAGTAATGATATGGGTCCTGCTCCTATCTCTGTGCGCATTTCGCGCGACGGAGGCGGCCGGCTCGTTTTATCTCTGCTTGAGCCGCGTTCGTGGGAGTGCTCGCGCACTTTCACTCCCACATAGAACACACGAATAGCGGGACCATGTTATCAATTTGTACTTTATACGGAACATGATGGCGACGGTAAAAAATTCACGTGGAAGGTCCATAAATAATTGCTGTCGCAGTAAAAATCATCGACCATCCCTAAAGAACCTTTCCGGCGTCAGGGTACAATTTGCCACGTTTTACATACTAGAAGTGAGCTCTTCTTCCTTCCCCAGACCCTTAATTTTTCTCGCGACTTGACAAGTTCCCTAAGATTTAAAGACATTGCCTGAAGTATACGCACGTGCACAAGTGAGGTATGTGTCCACAACGCTAAATCTAACCTGATGACCGAAACAATGTTTGTTCAGCCTCCGCGACGCTTCACTCACGAAACACTATACGCTTCCGGGCTTTTCTTTCCAAAGAGAGCCACTTACTTTCAGGAAAAGGGCTCTTGAAAATCTTGTGTACCCGACGGGAAGGCACAATCTTGTTCGTTGTGATGAGAGGTGGTGCAGACGTAGCACGATATGATTTTTATCTCGATCCTTCTACAACAAGAGGACGGTCTCAATATAAGCATGTGCATCCAGGAACGCGGATGTGACCCCCAGCAAGTGGGTGCGCGATACACAAAGCAACGCACGCGCCAGTACACAAGACTGCGACGAAAACAATGAGAAGGTGACGAGAAACGAAAATCACACCGCTAGGTTCGAAAGGAACTCATCTGGCTCGGAGAATGCTTGCGGGCACGAAAAACCCTGCAGATGAGAGAACTAAGGTGAGAGAACGTGTACATTCTATGTATCTGTAGTACAAAAAAAAATTACCTGCAACGAGGCAGTGAGAGACATGCACAGAAAGGTTGAGAAGTTAGCCTGAGCTTCCACCACATGCTACTTTTTGTTTGGGAAAGAACAACTCTGAAGGAAAGATGTGATCTGTGATAAAATTTAACGCCATTTCCACGCTGTGAAAACCGTCGGTGCGCGAAGCTGTAAGCGTGCTAGTCGAGTTCGAGCGCATCATCATCATCATTTCGAGCATCAGCATCATTTCGTTGTATTTCTTTATTCACTCCCCCTCTGGTCAGGTGACCTGCGTGACTACTACTACTACTGCTGCTGCTGCTGCTGCTGCTGCTGCTGCTACTGCTACTGGGTGATTCCACGAGAATCGAACATGCCTGTCCGGTCGCAATTTTTGTTTTGCCTGGATTTTTTATATGTTATGTGGGCACATTCAAAGTGCACGGAACCGAAAATTTCATTTCCAAGAAACGCTCCCAACGCGCCAAAAAGGTGGCGGCGCGGGCCTCCTGTTTTTGCTCACTGCAATGTTTTCGGATTTCACGGCCAAATTTAGCGCGAACTATAAATGATGTGTCGAAATTTTTTTTGCTGGTTTTAATACGCATTACTGTGAATTTCATTCATGCTTTTTTATGCCGTCCTCAAAAAGAAGAAAATGTGAAAAAATAGCAAACACGGCCGAAATCAAAAAAGTGTGCTAAGTTTGAGGCAAATTGGCGCCTTCGCTATTACAAACAGAAAATTGAAAACGATGTCAAATATAGAAAACAGCCTTCGCAACATTTATGCAGAAGATCATTTTCCTACGAGTAGCGCAAAAAAAGAAAAAAATAGTTAAAAAGCTAGTTCTTAAAGTACATTTTCAAAAAAGAAAATAAAAAAAAACTCCGGTCTCAATTTTGACGACACTTTTTTATCGAAGAGCGCTTATGTCAGTGAACACGCGGTTTTAATATCATATGTCCTCATTTGTTTTGTTTACGAGATATAACTGGCCAAAATGACCCTTGCTGTGTGTGCTCACTTCAGTGCGACTGATGGCTGTTGTCAGCTTGCATTGTGCGTAAATCTGTTTTAATTATACTGCTGCAGCAAAACCTTGCTCTGGTGGCTTTTCGTCAAGAAAAATGTGTTCTCAGATTTTATTTGGTTCTGGCGTGTGCGAAAGTGGGCTGCTGCCGCCCTCTAAAGGGTAGAATTGATAACTGGGCAAGTTGGTAACGATTCATAGTTGGTCGAGGTAAACAGCGCAAAAAACGAAGACAGAGTAAGGGAGGGACACAACACGAGCGCTGACTTTCAACTGAAAACTTTAATGAAGAAACACCAAACATATACATTTTTTGCGCATACTATCACAAGGCAAAGAAAAAAAAAGAAGAAAACTTCTGTGTGGCACGAGGCAACTATCTTAACAGCGTTAGCGGTTACAATAATCTAAAAAAATTCGGCAGATCCCACGCACTGTGGGAGTCGATGTAATGCGAAGCAGCCAGCAAAGAGCTGCATACATCGCCTTGTTTGTCTTTGAGCCAAATGAAATCATTCATGTCATGGCATCTAGTCCACCATATATCGCATGTTTGCCATGCACGCATGCATGCACAATCTAGTATACACCATGCCAATGAAACGCATATTCTGGTATATACAATGCATTACCTGTCCTTTATGTTCATCACGCACTCGTGTCGTGCCATACCAGATTTGGTATATATCCAGTTAACAAAACGGCCGGAAGCACACCATGACAGTGGCATGTAAATCATACCGTACATGACATGCATAACATGATTCGCATGTTAAGACCTTTCATTTATGTTCGTCACACAGTCACATCGCGCAATACCAATTTTGGTGTATATCAAACGAGCGAAATGGCCGCGAGTGCACCACGTGTATAGCATGTAAATCATGCCATACATGACATGCATGTCATGATTTTTATGTTAACACCTTTCATTTACGTTCGTCATACAGTCGCTTCGCGCAATACCAATTTTGGTGTATATCAAGCTAGCGAAACGGCCGCGAATGCACCATGAGCGCGGCATGTAAATCATGACATACATGACATCATGACACGGTTTTCATGTTACCACCTGTTATTCATGTTCGTCATACAGTCGCGTCGCGCAATACCAATTTTGGTATATATCAAGCTAGGAAAACGGCCGCGAATGTATCACGAGTGTGGCTTGCAAATCATGTCGTACATGACCTGCATATCATGATTTCCATGTTACTACCCCTTATTTACGTTCGTCATGCAGTCGCGTCGCGCAATACCAATTTTGGTGTATATCATGCAAGCAAAACGGCCACGAATGCGCCATGAGCATGACATGTAAATCATGTCATGCATGTAATGATTTTCATGTTACCACGTCTCATTTACGTTCGTCATACAGTCGTTGCGCGCAATACCAATTTTGGTGCATATCATGCAAGCGAAACGGCCGCAAATGCACCATGAGCGTGGCATGCAAATGATGACATACATGTCATGGATGTCATGGTTTTCATGCTACCACCTGTTATTCATGTTCTTCATACAGTCACATAGCACAATACCAATTTTGGTGGATATCAATCTAGCGAAACGGCCACGAGTCCGCCATGAGCATGACATGTAAGTCATGTCGTACATGTCATGCATGTCATGATTTTCATGTTACCACGTCTCATTTACGTTCGTCTTACAGTCGCTGCGCGCAATACTAATTTTGGTGTCCATCAAGCTAGCCAAGCGGCCGCGAATGCATCATGAGCGTGGCATGTGAGCGTGGCATGTAAATCATGACATACATGACATGCATGTCATGGTTTTCATCTTACCAACTGTTATTCATATTCTTCATACAGTCACTTCGCACAATACCAATTTTGGTGTATATCAATCTACTGAAACGGCCGCTAGCGCACCATGAGCGTGGCATATAAATCAGGTTGTACATGACTTGCGTGTCATGATTTTCATGTTACCACCTCTCACTTACGTTCGTCATACGGTCCTGTCGCGCAATACCAATTTTGGTATATATCATGCAAGCGAAACGGCCGCAAATGCACCATGAGCGTGGCATGTAAATCATGACATACATGTCATGGATGTCATGGTTTTCATGCTACCACCTGTTATTCATGTTCTTCATACAGTCACATAGCACAATACCAATTTTGGTGTATATCAATCTAGCGAAACGACGGCGAGTCCGCCATGAGCTTGACATGTAAGTCATGTCATACATGACATGCATGTCATGATTTTCATGTTACCACGTATCAGTTATGTTCGTCATACAGAAATGTCTCGTCATACCAGTTTTCGTATATATCCTTTCATTTAAACGGCCGCGAGCGCCCAGAGACCATGTCATGTAAATCATGCTGCACATGACATGCGCGTCATGACTTGCACGTTAGGACCTGTCATTATGTTCGTCATGAATTCTTGTCACGCCGTACCAATTTTGGTGCATATGAAATTAACAGAACGGCCGCAAGAGCCTAAGGTCTTGGAATGTAAATCATGCTGTTCATGACATGCGTGTCATGATTTTCATGATGTGACCTGTCATTTATGTTCGTAATAAGGCCATGTTATGACACACCAATTTTGGTATACATCCGATTAACGAAACGGCCAGGAGAGCACAAAGTCGTAGGCGGCTAGATAGATAGATAGATAGATAGATAGATAGATAGATAGATAGATAGATAGATAGATAGATAGATAGATAGATAGATAGATAGATAGATAGATAGATAGATAGATAGATAGATAGATAGATAGATAGATAGATACGCTCAAAGTCGCAGAAGTTCGCTAAGAAATGCTTCGCATTTAAAAGATATTTCATTGTCATGGAGGGCAATTGACTGCTGACTGACGCAATTTTGCCCTGCCTTTTGAATTTTGTGGGCCTCGAATATTTCCCTTGTCAGCTGGTCCCGGTGGCGGAAAAGAACCCTCGTTCTCGAAAATTCTGGCGTGCACCCGCAGTCCCGGCAGTGTATGGCCAAGTGTGTCACGGGCGTTGTACTTCTGAGGGAACTTTGGTGCTCCCTCAGTCTCGTATTTACACAACGCCCCGTCTGACCAATATAAACGTTTCCGCACGCGAAGGGTATGTTGTATACAACTCCAATGGCACATGGGACAAACATATTCTTGTGCTTGATGGGGCATGCATTGTTCACCAACGGGCCTTTTTCGGCGCGATAGTTGCCTCGTGCCACACAGAAGTTTTCTTCTTTTAAAGACGATAGTCTTTCTTGGGGAACTTAAACGCAGAAATTTTGGTCTGTCTTTCTGTCTGTCCTTCTGTCTGTCTTTCTGTTTGTCGGCACGTCCCTCGATTCAGCCACTCGGCCAAAGTTGAACCACTTGCCCAAGGGCCAGCCATCGTGAACGGCTGAATAGGTTCATACTTGTGTACATTGTTGATCAAAAAGCAAACATTACGCATATCTGAGGCGCAACATCACTAGGTAAGTATTAGGCGGTGTGTTCCTTTAACAGAAAATACATAGATACGCAATTTTAAAGACCTTGATGGTATGCGTTTAACGTTGAGACAGTAACGCGTTTATTAAAAGATTGCCACAGCTGAAGCGATCAGCGGTCCAAGCCGAGCAAGCGCGAGCGCCAACAACAACCGTCTTCGTCGTCTTCTTTCGCAGGCGTTCTTGTCTGCGCCCTACCATGTTACAAATCACTCCCCCGCGGAAAAGGAGCCATCCTGGAATCCTGGCGACCTAAGGAACAGGTACAACTGGTGGGTCATAATGCGGCTTCAGTCGATCGACGTGAACAGTCTCGCGGCCGCGACAACGGCGGTCCGTAGATGATTGAACAGGCTCAATCATATAGTTAACTGGGGATGCTTGACGTAGGACGCGGTAGGGGCCTTCGTACTTAGGCAGTAGCTTTGTGGAAAGGCCAGGAGCGGAGGAGGGAACGCGAAGCCACACCAACGTTACAGGCGAATACGACTGAGGAGGCAGGTTTTCGTCGTGACGGTCCTTCTGGCCCTACTCGCCCTACAATTTTACAACCCTAGTTTCTTAAGGTGCGCTGAAAATGCGACTGCGCTGGAACTTGTCTTCCTCCGTGCCCTCTGCACAAGCTCATGTTGTGTTTCGGTTTCGGTTCAGTATTGCATTGTACGAATGACAGGGGGCGCCGCTCTGGCATTCCTGTTTCACCCAGGCGACGTGTAAGTAAGAGAATTTGTGGAGAGTACTCGTTGAGTGCGGACGTTTCTTCTCCTTCGGCGCATCGCGCCAAACAGCGTGTTCGGGCTGGCCGGCGTCCCCACCGGTCGCGTTGGTCACCGCCGGTATTCGCCTGCCGCTGCGCCGGGACTACCAGCCCGCAACACAGCACTCGTGTTTCCCGACGTATTGCCAGATGGCGTCCATATCTCACGCAGCGCCTCTTCTATCGTCTTTAGACGACATTTGCAGCGAAGCACGCAGATACGCGGCCAATTTTTTTTTCCTTGCCTTGTGAGAGCATGCGCAAAAAAATGTATATGTTTGGTGTTTCTTCATTAAAGTTTTCAGTTGAAAGTCAGCGCTCGTGTTGTGTCCCTCCCTTACTCTGTCTTCGTTTTTTGCGCTGTTTACCTCGACCAACTATGACTCTAAAGGGTGATTCCACGAGAGATCAAACATGCCTGTCCGGTCGATATTTTTGTTTTGCCTGGGTTTTTTATATGATATGTGGGTACATTCAAAGTGCACGGAACCGAAAATTTTATTTCCAAGAAATGCTCCCGGCGTGCCAAAAAATATTTGAAGGTGGCGGCGCGGACCTTCTGTTTTTGTTCACTGCAATGTTTTCGGATTTCACGGCCGAATTTAACGCGAACTATAAATGATGTGTCAAAAATTTTTGTTGGTTTTAATACGCATTACTGTGAATTCCAACCATGCTTTTTATGCCGTCCTCAAAAGGAAAAAAATGTGAAAAAAAAGCAAACCCGGTCCAAATCAACAAAGTTTGCTAAGTTTGATGCGGCTTGGCGCCTTTCCTATTTCACACAGAAACTTCAAAACAGTGCCAAGTATTTCAAGGAGCCTTTGCAACATTTATGCGGAACATCGTTTTCCTACAGGCAGCGCAAAATAAGAAGAAAATAGCTAAAGAAGTGAGTTTATTTCAAAAAAGTACATTTTCAAAAAATAAAAAAGAACTCAGGCCTCAATTTTGACATTTTTTTATCGAAGAGCGCTTATGTCAGTGAAAACACCGTGTTAATATGTATGTCCTAATTTGCTTTATTCATGAGATTTAACGGGCCAAAATGACCCTTGCTGTGTGTGCTCACTTCAGTGCGATTGATAGTTGTCATCAGCTTGCATTGCACGTAAATCTAGTTTTAATTATTTTCCTGCAGTAAAACTTTGATCTGGTGTCTTGTCGTCAAGAAAAATGCATTCTCAAACTTTAATTGTGTCTAGCGTGTGCGGGGGTGAGCTGTTGCCGCTCTCTAAAGGCCTAACGCGTACGCAGTTTGCAGCTCACAACCTCAACTTACCGCGCCAGTATTCGCTAATCAGAAGCACGCGAGACACCGCGAACACATGGTTTAGGTCACTTTGTCAAAACTCTCCTTGCACACAGAATAAAGTATCTGTATGCAGCGAAGGCCAACTTAATCTGTAACTAAATGCCACAATCAGCAGGCTCGCTGTTATGCAGTTGTTTTCTCACTGCCTGCTTGCTTCCCTTCCATTACGTGCATTGTACGCTCTAGCCATCTTCCCCATTCGACGCGCATTGTGCCTAAACAACATTTGTAAAAAAGTTAGCTCAATGATTTCCGAGCCGTTTATTTCACTTCCCGCTATCACATGTTTTCGGCGTCGCAGATAACGTCTTCCTGTATCATCTCGACCTTTACCTCAGCGTTTCAGCTGCCAGAAAACGTGCGGTGCGGCATGATTAAGCCATGAGTGGCCGAAGCTGCCCAATTTATGATGTTTTGTTGCCACTTTACTAAAGTGCTTTCCCACGTCGAGGACAGCAAAGGTCATTGGTGGCACCAGACGGACATTACCCTTAGTTTTGACAATGAGTGTGGCCTACAAATTAATTATTACAGCCCAAAGCACTTAGACACCCTTAGTCATAAAATGTTAAACCGTGAGTAGTTCTGCAAAGGCATTCATGACAGCTGCGCAGATGTGAGATAATTTGTGCGGCGCCGTTCAGTATAAACGTTTCGACTTGCTCTAGGTCTAGCTATTCACTACACGCGATGCGCGCGGCCTATGGCTACGTCCGATTATTTACGCGTTCACAAAAAGAATATTGCTGAGGAAAACATTTTCGTTGCGGAATTTTTTTTTCTTTGCTCTTTTTGTTGTTGTCTACCTCCAGAAGCTACTGTCATAGGCTGAGGATCTTCGCGACACCTGCGAAGTCTGCTTGCATTGCTTTGCGCTCCTCAAGGAAAACCTGTCTACATCTAACCGGCGATAAGGTAGACCAGGCATTTCTTCACGAAGAAGAAGTGATTGATATCTTGAACAGGCGCGCCCATCTTTCCTCTGATGATTGTAGGCGAGGTTGTAGGCTGCAAACTGTTTACACGTTAGCCATTTAGAGGGCGGCAGCAGCCCACTTTTGCACACGCTAGACACAAATAAAATCTGAGAACACATTTTTCTTGACGAAAAGCCACCAGAGCAAGGTTTTGCTGCAGCAGAATAATTAAATCTGAGATTTACGCACAATGCAAGCTGATAACAACCATCAGTCGCACTGAAGTCAGCACAGACAGCAAGGGTCATTTTGGCCAGTTATATCTCGTAAACAAAGCACATGAGGACATATGATAATTAAATCGTGTGTTCACTGACATAAGCGCTCTTCGATAAAAAATTGTCGTCAAAATTGAGACCGGAGTTTTTTTATTTTATTTTTTGAAAATGTACTTTTTTGAAAAAACTCGCTTCTTTAACGATTTTTTCTTTTTTTGCGCTGCCCGTAGGAAAATGTTCTTCCGTATAAATGTTGCAAAGACTCTTTTCTATAGGTGACGTTGTTTTCAAGTTTCTGGTTAAAATAGCAAAGGCGCCAAGGCACCTCAAACTTAGAACCCTTTTTTGATTTCGGCCGTGTTTGCCGTTTTTTCACAGTTTCTTCTTTTTGAGGACGGCATAAAAAAAGCATGGACGTAATTCACAGTAATGTGTATTAAAACCAGCAAAAAAAAATTTTCGACACATCATTTTCGTTCGCGTTAAATTCGGCCGTGAAATCCAAAAACATTGCAGCGAGCAAAAACATGAGGCTCCTTCAAATATTTTTTTGGCGCGCTGGGAGGCTTTCTGGAAAATAAAATTTTCTGTTCCGTGCACTTTGAATGTGCCCACATAACATATAAAAAACCCAGGCAAAACAAAAATATCGACCGGACAGCCATGTACGATCTCTCATGGAATCACCCTACTACTACTACTACTACTACTACTACTACTACTACTACGAAGACGACGACGATGGTACAGGGTAGACTTCGCTGTAAAAACAAAAGTATACATGCCGTTTATTTTTGTATGCGATCCTTAATGTGACGGCTCATTGGATTGTCTTGTTAGTCCTTTAAGTTTTCAGCCTCAATAAATATTTCTGTCTGCTCTATATAACTCCTGTAACAGCCGTACCTACAGGCGTGTTCAACATGTTCCTTCAAAGATTCTACTGGCTGCCTCACTCATTCGGCTTTTGCATTTAAGAATATAGCTCACGTCTCGTATATCGCTGCAAACGCAAACCACTAACGCCCTAATCAGCCATCGTCTCTCTTCTGACATCCGTTCCTCATCTATGTTTTGCTGCGATCTGTCACAGCACAAACCCGCCGACGTCAAACACGAGCAACCTTAAGAATTTATGGATCGCTTCACTGCTAAACTTTCCATCTCACCACTCCCCGACGTTCACGGTCTCCCATGCCTGGTAACAATGATTGCTTCTCAGTATTCCAGCTTGCTGTTTCTTCGATCGACCTTGACACCACCGCTTCCTAGCAGCGCAAGAACCACTTGGCTACCTCGATTAAGGACTGACTTTCTGTTCCACAAGCAGTACCATCCACTCGCACATTCGGCCGTGAAGCCAACCCTTTCGCCATTTGCAACGACCTCCTTCGCCGACACGACTAAACCTTCTACGGCCGCGACTGGTTGTCAGTAGCACCTCACGATTTACCCTCTTTATTCTTCCGATCTGATCCACAGCCTGTACACTCTGGAGTTTCGAGTACTTACCAGCGTGTTCGACAGCAGTGCTACTGGCGGGCGACGTACACCTACGTTCAGAATTCCGTTCGCTGTTGCCCATGGTCAGCGCCGGAAATCTTCACTCCACCTGTCGCAAGGTGGTGTGCAAACTGTACCTTGGCCTGCCTGTCCATTTATTTGGGCCATGGGATGGTAATCGCTGGGCCACTGTGGCAGTTGACCGCTTCACGCAATACGCCAGCACTACAGCCCTTCCTACAGCTGCAGTGAGCGAATTTGCTTCCCTCATGCCTCGTTAATTTCATCAGTGTCATGTCCCGCCCCATGAGCCACTCGGTGATGGCGGTTGTGTTTACCTACCACAAATCGTTAATGTCGTCGCACAATTACTATGGACCACCATCGAACTAACATCTTTACTGAACGCTTTAACTCTACGCTCGGCGACATGCTTGTCATGGGCGTCGCTTCGACCATTTAAATAGTGATGTCATTCTTCTTCTTGTAACTTGCGTACGACACCCCTACTCCGAGCACTGCTGTCCTCTCGTCATTTTTTCGTACTGTACAATCTCCACCCATCGCACACAATCGGCCCGACTGTTCAGTGCTGTCCGGATGCATCTAAGTCTGCGCCTATTCCTGTTACTGCAAGACATGGTAAAGAGTACCGCGATCTCGCATAGGTCTTGACTTCAACTGGCCAAGAGCGCCAAAACAGCACTTGTGGCGACATCACTTCTGCGCCCACTTTCCTTCCTGGGGGCTTGTGTGAGGGGCGATTCCTTCCAGTGCAACTGGTCTCTCTTCGAAACTGGTGTCAGTGTATGACGGCCTTTACCGCATCATCCACCGCACATCTCCTGTCAAGTATGTTATATAATCCTCCGCACCGTCTTCGGCGCTGCGCCATCGTGAATGAGGCACTGTACAGTGTCGGTGTACAGTACCTCAAGACTATTACGATCTGAACATAGTTGTGGGCTGTTAGGTCACCCTTTCGGCCCCTGGGGTGATTGCAGCAAAGATGAACGCCAGCGCTCGGCTGGCAATCGCTGCTCGTGCTCGAAATCGATGCCCCGCTCTGAGAATCAGCCTCAGTGCCGCTCCTAATTCCAAGCAAATAGAAATTTTTTACACCTCTATGGCTTTTTCTGCCTTGATACTTGTGGAACAAATGCGCCCATATGGTGTAGCTTCATATCAAAGTTGCGCTGTGTCAGGCACTGTCACAAACAAAGTTGGGAAGCAAAAGAGACATAGGTGACGTGAAGTATAAAGCGCCTTATGCCGATGCCACAAGAATGAATAACAATACAGTAAATCGCCCGTTTAGTTTTCACATCTTCGCTCGATGCTTTCCTCCTGCTTCCGTAATAAAAATGTCTTACGCGATTCCCATTTTCCTACAATAAATCTAGGAACGTCAACGGCTCGAAATTTCTCCTTTTGCGTGGTTCTGACTTATTTTGACCTACGATCTAGGGAAACATCGCTTCCGCAAATCTATCTATACTATTTCTCAAGACCCGCGTTAACCCCCTCATGCGTCTTCTACTTTCTTTGATTCTTTTGGCAGTCATTCCTTTCCCGGCTTCTCTCGGGGTTTTACCAGGCGCTCGCCTCCTGCATCGACAGCGAAGACGCCTACAGCCTGCTCATTTGTTTGCTCAGCCTCCCGGTTTGATGGAGCGTAGTACGTGAGCAAACTCGTTGATTTCCGGCCTCACGTATTCAGGGTGTGGCTCGCGGTGGCTATGTGCGATTCGAGACGCGCGAGGCCGTGAACCATTTCTCATCGGGACGCCCGACGCTCCGCTCGGAATCTAAGCATGAAGGATAATGCCCTCTTTCGATGCAACCGCGAAGTGTCAACGGCCCGACGCCTGGACCGTAAACTCCTATTCATCGCTTGTATATTGTCTACTTTATTTATCTTGTCTTACTTTTCCGTAAACAATAATGTCACACTGCTCACGTCTGTAGGTAACTGCATAGCTGTTTTTACTTATTGTGGCGCTAGCTCCTTGCGACATAAGGCTATATCGAAGAGGTCGACCTCTCTTGACCCCGAAAAATAGCGCCATAAAATGTGTAACGAAAGTCTGATAAATAAAAAAAAACTCATAAAAAGGTAGTGATGGTTATAGCTATTGCTTGTATAGAATAGATAGCTTAATGATGATTAATTATCTATTAAGCTATCTGGTATTACCTTCGTGGATACTTAATTAAAAGGGCCCTGAAAGCACTGAACTATGCATATAGGTCCGCCGCAAGTGAACCTAGGAAAGTGACTTTTGGTGAGTACGAAGTAACAAAGTGTTGAGCTGGCAAGGAGTACACTTACCACGTGTAATGCTTAACTAGGATTAATTAACTAGGCTCTCATTAGACCGAAGAATGCCCATAGTTTCGCTGCAAATAGAGCAGCTAGAAAGACAAGATTTATGGTCTAGCTACAGGGTACTTCAAGCTCTCGCTTAAGTGTTATTCGCCTTCACAATAGCGGTATCGTTGATCGCGAACAAACAGTGACTTACACGCTTCCTTTTGAACTCATCTGGATGAATGTATCGCTGTTTTGTGCAATTCCTGAGCTCATTTGATCGCATGCCTGGCTGCAGACACGTTTGCGTACCAGTAGCACGACTCGTGCTAACGGATTGTCTTATCTTGGGCAGATTCATCGAACAGGTTGATTAGCGTTGCTTATGACAACTTTTTGCCTGGAGGAACCCCAACTTTTTGCATCGAGAATAAAGTCGAATGAAACGTGAACAGCTGTTATATTGCGGCTTTCACTCACGTTTGGTGTTGCATGTCGGGGTCCTTACCACACCCACTACAAGTGGGCGTTTGGTCTGCGGTCTCGGTTACGCACATCCGCCATAAAAGCTTACACGTTCCACGACAAATATTGTTAGTCATTACCGTATTAAGACACGACGCATGTTGTTCATTAACCATCGCGTAGGTCGCTAAAATTGCTGCACATTGAAACCTTGAACCGAAGGCAATGTAGCCAGAGTTCGGGGTGATTCCCGGTAAGTTATTCGCAAGTCGCGTATGCCGTGAACTGTTCGCGCGAATTATTCCACGTCCTACAATAAGCTCCCCGCTCGAAACATGGTTTAGCCTGCAGAAATAAACATTAAAAGTGCACTGAGTGGTACAAAGGAGGTTGCAGTAACATTTGCATCCACGTATCATGCAAGTAGCTTTATTAATTTTACGCTGTAAGACCTTCTTTTTTGCGACGGGCGTATTTTTTATATTGACGCTAAATCTAAACAAAAGCCTAAATCTACTAGGGGTAAAGGTGTACGGCCCAAACATTTTTTTTTTTTCCTTTTTCGCCCTGCTGCCTCCAGAAAAATCACCAGGTTTAGAAGGCGCTCTTTACAACACTTGGGTTTTAAAAGAAAAAGTTTGTAAAACAAGTGCGAAGTGAAAACCTTTCGTTATCTCTTTAATCGTTGCCACACAACATGTACTTCTAATCGCCGGAGCAAATAGAAGGATTTAGCGTCTACCCTTTGAAAGATACAGCAAAAGGAGCTTCAAGGGGATTTCCCTACTCGTCGATTAGCGTTGTTGAGATTTCGCCCGGGCTGACAACGCTCAGAGCAACGATCTGGCCAGAACGGTCAGAGCAAACACAACAAGGGTGAGAGAGCTTGAGCTTTGGAAAAATAAACTTTTAGGGGCGAAGCTCCTTATAGCGGCACCCGTTCGTCCCTCGTAGCGTAGTATGTAACCAATCTTACGCTTTGACCTGCAAGGTGGTGCCGGTGGGAGATTTTTCCTGTGCGTTGTTGAACAATAAAAACTTCGCAGCGTTAGCTAAAAGCCGACTTCTTCTGTCTCTCATTCCCATTAGCAGCCATTCTTTACCTCCAAGGTAGTGTCTGGTGAGATTTCTCCTGTGCGTGATTAAACAATAAAAATTTTGTTCAAAACGCCGTTGATTGATGAAATAAACCAAAAAAAGACGCCAGATGTTTTGTAAAAGCAAAACGAAAGAACGCCAGATGTTTCTAAAGCAAAACGAAAAGACGCCAGCTGCTTAACGAAAGACGCCAGATGTTTTCTATGCAATGGTTTTCTAAACAATGAAAATTCACAGCGTACATGTAAAATTAAAGTGCGCTGCAAGTCGTCATAACTCATCGAACCTTTAGTATAAACGCGCCCGATCTCACGTCGGTGATGATGTACTGGGCAGAATTCACGGAAGATTCACGGTTTACCGATGAACCTCCGCAGCTTCGCCCACTCATCATCATTCACTCCGCGGATATGCTGTGATTTTTTTTTCTTAACAGGTTGACACAGCCCTCCGCGGACGTTGTTTTGCGGGAAACTTCGCTGCATTAAAATCCTTTTCCCCGATACCTTATCGGATGGAGAACATGCGCGACGTTCATCGTCATTTACCTTCCAGCCACGATGCAATGTAACTACATAGAAGGACAGTTGTAATAACAATAATTACACGAATAACTTGGAAACCAACTGTGCTGTCATACAATGTTTGTGCTTGTGCACTATTACTCATACGCCGTCAGTCACAATCTTGTGCATGGGCCCCTTTTAAAACCGTAAAGCTTATGCTGTAGTCCATAAAAGCTGTCATAATGAGTAACTAGGCGCAACTAATTAGCACTCCCTCATTCACGCCCACATCCACACACGCATATACTCAAGACCACATTCGTGAGGTCATATGACTCTATGACCTTTACGGCGCCTTACAAATTAATTTCGCTTTGCCACCATGTTAACGGCTATAAGCAGAGGAAGAATCATTTATGTTCTGTTAATCATGTAAACAAGTTTGTGCCTTGTGAAAAAGGCATAGTTTCGGCGTTCCCTTATCACGCCGAAAACGGTACATTGGACAAACTGGTAGGCGCACCTACACGCGTTTACGCGAGCATAATTATAACATTAAACACATTTGTCACCTTGGTAACTTCGCTAGCCCATCCAGCCGGTGTCATTGCCAGCCGTAACACGAAAGCACCACAGTTGTATCGCGATCTAGATATACAAGAGAAAAGGATATCATCGAAGCCTTCGTAATGCACAACATCGGCGATGATTTGTGTGTTAGTGCGCCATCGATATATTTCACTGATGCTGAAGTGTCATTTTTACAAAGAAATCTAGATGTGACATGGACAGACTTGATGACGTGACGCGGATGGCTCTTCTCTCGTTGTGTGCTTTGCGCACACCCTTGTGTCCTTTTTCTCTCCCCCTGTGTATACTTGTCATTTTATTGCGATAGCAGTTATATGGACAGTCTCGACTGGATTTTGCCGTCGCCGTCTCCGCCGTCATGCACCGTATATATATATATATATATCAAAGTCCCAACGAAAAGTAATTCAGAAAAATGCTTCCGAAGAGCGGAATCGAACCAGCGACCTCTCGTTCCGCAGCGCGTGACGCTAACCACTACGCCAGAAGGCACAGATCCTTCAGGTAGCTAACGGCGAGCGTTATATACACACTCTTTACCGCTGGCAGGACTCAGAGACGGCAGGCGCTTATAGGCGTTTCTTCATTACCAGCGAGATGGCGCGAGGAGCTCGACGGGCGGATTTAAAAGTCGTCGGCGAGCTCGCTCGCTTCTTCTTATATTTGCGCAGGGAGAACCTTGCCCTTCCGCTATCTGCTCGCGCGGTTTTCTCGTGGTGAGGGGAAGAGGAATGTTTCGAGCTTTCACCGTGATGTCCGCGCTCATGTTACGGAGCGTACGAAAGTCACTCGAGCTCAAGGGACGCCGCTAAACGAACAAACAGAAGATGAGCACGAACTATCAAGTGTCACAGCTCGACACTTGAAGCACGCTAGTTTCCTTCGCTGCTTCGGCCGCCTTTGCAACAGGAGCGCTGTTCAAACTGAGAGTATCTATTGGCAGCCTCACTTCGTATAGCATTTGTTTCTTGCTATCGCATTCATTGCTTCGCCCTTGCGACGAAACTGTGACTTTTTTTCATCAAAGAAACAGTTGTTAGTTTGCGCTCGTCTTGTGTACTACGTGTGTTTCTGGCGGGGTTTTTTTTTTCGTCTTTCTTTGCGTTCGAACAGCGCGTCGCAGGTGTCAACTACACCCTTGCGACAGGCGTATTTTGTGTGGATGTGTGCGTGAATGAGGGAGTGCAAAGTAGCACCTAATTACTTCGCTATGAATTCGCTAGCCCAACAGCAAGTTTCTAATATAACATATCAGATGGTGTTTATACGCTACTTTAAACAGGAAGCACATGAATAGATTAGTTACAGAATTTTTTTCGGGACGAAGTAATAAAAATATTGTGTTTTTCGAGATTTTGCGACATCAATGTTGACCGCCGCTTGCGAAATAGCCTACGTGAATGAGCATACCTACACCTGGCGACAACTTCCGGTGGCAGCACAGCCAAGGCTCCGGAGCCGAACCACATACTTCTTTACTACACTTTTGCATGCAGTCCGCGAACGCTAACTTTTGCAGAGTCCGTAGCATAAAAGAAATTTTGAAAAAGAAAAGAAATAGGTATTATGTTTAAGATTGTTTGCGTCGTAAATTTTAAAAAAAAGCTTATTCCAAGAAGTATTTTCGTTTTTTTTTTTGCTTTTTTCTAGTTTTCTGGTTTTCTGGTGTCGATTTACCGTTTTCCTGTCCCTGTAAACAACGATGGCGTCACTCGGTTGCGGCAGGTGCACATCGAAGCTTGCAGGCGAGCATGAGTGCGTGTTCGTGAGGTTATCTGTACTCATCAAACAGAAAGAAACGAGAACAACGGTGTGCTGTGAAATGCTTTGTTGAACGCATATAATCACGGAGAAAACATGTTGTGCGCAAGTGATACCACTAGCACAAGTGGGTCTCTCATCGTGAATGCCACCTTGACGTGGGCGACCTGCCGGTCTTCAGCAAGACCAGCTGCTTGAAAGCAAAACTGCGATTGAGAACTAAACGTAAGAGAAATGACCCATTTCATAAATTGCGTTGCATACATGGTCGGTATTTCGGTTGCCTACTTTTGCTGGTACAATTACACTGAAGATCGCGTACTGTAACACCGTGGCTATCGGTGTCTACGGCGGTAAGTGTTTTTGGCGCTTTGCGATGAGTGCGATGAAAGCGCTTTACGATGATAAAATTATCTGTGTAAAGCTTCGCCTGGGCAACAGACGCGTTCATGTCTGTTATGTGGTTGACAGCGTGCTTTTCACTGCGAAAAAATAGCATTTTTGACCAGGGTAGGTAAAAAGCACGTTTCACCCGCTTGGAATTACAAACGGGAGACGCCCGCTCCCGATCGGTCGTGGCCGATATCTCTGCTGCCCGTCTATGACTTCACGTCCCCTGACAAAGTAACGTGAGTGTCTCCAGAAAGTTAGTGCGTCTCCAGAAGTTGGAGAACGACGATGCCGACCGTGTATGCACCAAAATTTAGGAAATGACGCAATTCCTGCTTGTCGTGCCCTTTTAAATGCGAAGCATTTCTTAGCGAACCTCAGGCACTTTGGCCGTTTCTATCTACGTAGAGAGAGAGAGAGACTCTTTATTGGAAAAACAGAGATTTTTGCCGGCGTCAGTATATAACCGCTGGCATGCTACTCTGTGTAGGGATGGGGAAGGGGATTGACAGACTAAAGAAGAGAGGCAAGGAAATAATAATAAAAAGAAAGAATATAAAAAAAATGAAATGCGCAAGTGAACCTGATAGAAATATTTACAACGAGTGTGTCAGGTAAGTGAAGCCTTTGCTGTATGAAATAATCATGCAATCATTAAAGCTTTCCTACTAGGCCAATGTTTGACAAGTAATTAAACAGGGACTGCAAAACCCGTCGCTGTTTAGAAGGGCCGGGCACTGGGCCTAAATGTTGGGCAACGTTAATTGATCGTGACAAATCATGTCCACTTGTCTCTCAAACAATGCTCTGTCATCGCGGTACGCGAAGCAGTCCAGTAATATGTGCTCAACTGTCTCTATGCTGCCACAGTTATCACAGCAGGGACTAGTGGTGCGCCCTATGAGGTACAAATAACTGTTCGTGTATGCCACGTTCAGTCGAAGACGATGGTACAGTGTCTCAAGTTGGCGAGGAAGTGTTGGGGAAATTTTCGCTCTCACTTCTGGGTCAATGCAACGCAGACAGTTATCTTGTTGGAGCGGCAGATTCTAGAGGCGGTCATTTTCTTGATAGGCATATTTTTTTGCGATGTTCGAGGCGTCGACTTTAGTAAAAAATATTCTTCTGAATTTCCGGTACTGGAGTCCATTTCGGGCTGCTTCGTCCGCTTTTTCGTTTCCTTAAATACCAGCATGGCCAGGTATCCATTGGAACTTAATGTAATGTCCATCAATCTTAGCCTTGTGATGAAGATAGGCGATATCAGATGCTACACTTTGGTGATTACCATGCTTGTGCCTGTTCCACATACTTTGTAGGGCTGCTTTAGAATCTGTAAATATCACCCATGTTTTTGGCAGTTGCTGTCGTAGTATAAACTTAAGAGCCTCTTCAATGCCATATAGCTCAGCTGACGAAGAAGATGTCGCTCTCTCAAGACGATACGAGAGGGATTTTCCTGTTGAGGGCACAAAAACTCCATATGACGATCGACGTTGGCTTGTAGAACCATCTGTGAATATGTGCGTTTCGGCTGCGTATTCTTTATACATATACTCCAACGCTATCTGATGAATTGCTGTTTGGGGCATTTTCCTTTTTGCACTAATTCCGGGGATATACGGCACAATTTCTAGTGGTGACAGTGTCCAGGGTGGGATGTTCTTTGGCATAATAGGTGACGTCTGAGCAGGCATCGTAATACGTGCGCCTATGGTTCCGACGGCCTGCCCGAAACTAGATGTAGCACTGGCTTTAGAAATATTCTTTAGAAAGTGGTTCTTGTTGTGAAGAACGTGTCTGAGGTGAATCCGAAGTGTCTCCTGCGAAGCTATCACTTCAAGAGGCAGACATCCGGCTTCTGCTACAGTTGCTACTCGAGACGATCCCTTTGGAAGGCCGAGACATATTCGAAGACAGTTGTTACGTGCCGCTTCAAGTTTTCTCTTGCTTGTATAAGACATATTATGCAGGATGGGCAGGTAATAACGCAAGGTCCCGTCGACGTAGGCCTTTTGAAGGAGCACCATTGTTCGGCAGTCGCTGCCCCACTGTGACCCGGCTAAAAATCGGAATACGTGCGACGCCGACGAAATCTTCTCAGTCAGTTTCTTCACTTGAGGAGACCATGTGAGATTCCTATCAATCGTCACCCCAAGAAACCTTTGTGTCTTCACGTATGGAAGGGTGCGACCACCCAACACTAGTGGGTATTTTTCCATTCTTCTCCTCGAGAAAGCCATAGCAACGCTTTTGTCGGGGGACAGTTTGAGACCTCTTGAATTTAGGTAGGCCGATATGTTTGCCAGCGCTCTCTGGAGACGTTGTTGGGTGTTTCTTCGGGAACGCGCCGCACTCCAAATGCAGATATCGTCCGCATACAGTGTGATGCTGACGCCACGGGGCAGGTTTCTTTTCAGATGGATAAGCACTAGATTAAATAATACCGGGCTCAACACAGCTCCTTGCGGTACTCCCTTTTCGACGGCATGGAACGTTGTAGGGCCCTCGGGTGTACACATGAAAAGTTGGCGCCCTTGAAGATAATCTGCAATCCATGCGTAAAGCCGTCCTCCAAGACCAAGGGTTTCCAAAGCGTCAAGTATTGCTTTGTGATAGACGGAATCATATGCGGCCTTAATGTCTAAAAATAACGCTGTAGGTGTGTTTCCGCAAGCCAATTCTTCTTCAACTGATGAGATCGAGGCAATGACATTGTCAATGGCAGACCTATTTTGACGGAAGCCATTCATTTCCTCCGGGTAAATTTTCTTAGTTTCCAGAAACCAGTCGAGACGTTTGTGAATCATTTTTTCGAATAGCTTCCCTACGCAACTAAGCAGAGATATGGGTCTGAAGGAGGCGTAATTTGCTGGCTGCTTTCCTGGCTTCAATATAGGGATAACTTCAGCAAGTTTCCATTCCTTAGGAACCTCCCCATTTATCCACGAGGCGTTATAGTACTCCAGAAGACGTAGGCGAGATGTGGGGCTTAAGTTTGCGAGGGCTGCATAACTCACGCCGTCATGACCAGGAGTTGATCGCTTGTTCGTGTCGCTGATTGCTGCCTTGAGCTCGTCAATTGTGAAAAGTTCCTCTAAGTCAGGAAAGGTCGCTCGAGGTGTACAAGTCTGATGATTTGCAATGTTCAGAGATGGCGTTGCCCCGCTGGAAAGGAGCCTACAGTACTGCTCTGCCACCTCTTTCAGCGATGCGCGCTCATGTAGTGACAGCGCAAGAAAAGGGTAAAGCTGTTGCGGCTTCTTGCGAATGCCTCTGATGACTCGCCAGATTTTGCTCAGCGGTTTTCGTATATCCAGCGTACCACAAAAGTCTTTCCATCTTTTTCGGTTCAGTTTGGTTAAGTAACGTCGTATGTGTCTTTGTGCCCGTCGGCAAGCTCTGAGGTCTTCGATATTTTTTGTACGTAGAGCCTTCCTTTCGGCACGCCTTCGAATGGCACATAATCTTTCGAATTCTTCGTCGTTAGTTGGTAGATTACATCGTTTAACGACAGAGCGAGTGCTTTTTTGGAGGCAATGAGCTATTGTCGGTATTAATTCTGCATTCGTAGTCGAGGCTGTGATCCCTTTGTCTACCGCTGCTGTGTAAGCGTCCCAGTCTACCGACTTCAGTGTCACTTTCTTGGGCGACGTCCGAAGATGACGGGCAGAGATTAGGATAGGGTAGTGATCGCTTCCTCGAGTCTCGAAGTCTGTACACCATCCAAACATTTGGACCACTTGACTTGAGACGAATGTGACATCGATGCAGCTGACAGTCTTCGGATTTTTCAGGTAAGTTATGCTGCCATCATTTAAGGGCTCTATATTGTATTTTGCAAGAAGTTTGGCCAGCTTAGCACCACGAGCACATGTATAAGAACTGCCCCAGATCTCGTTATGTGCGTTGAAATTGCCACAAATAATATGCGGAGACTGAGTGCTTGTCATTTTTTTTTCATTTATTTTACCCTCAATCGCAAAAGCTTTACAGAGGGGAGTGGGGTACATGAAATAACAGATTATAAACAAATCAAACAAAATAACATCAAAATAATAACAATTACAATACATATGAAGATACAATGTAAGGCTAATACAACTTAATACAACAACAAGCTTTCGAGTCTTGATACGTCGAACGGTGATCCTGGTTCCCAGTAGACGCCGATTAGGGTAAACACTTCAGATGCAATCATTGTGGTTGCGCAAACATATTCATTCTTGTCATGTGGTCCAACGTCAATCACAGATGCAGGCACATCGTTGCGAAATCCAATGAGGAGTCGGCTAATTCCGCTTTGTCGCCGCTTACGTCTGGGCGCTCTCCAGGTCGCCTCCGTAACTTGTATTATACCAAAACTGGCATAGCAAGGGATCAGTGTATGGCGAACACGATCCACAGGTCATGACATGAATAACGCAAAATACCTATCGCGTACGTCATGAAACCCTTTCTCTCAGCCACGTGTGGCACATACCCGCATACCAGAGTTCATGTTTTGCGGGTATGTGCCACAGGTGATAGAGTCTCAACCAACACAGTAACCGCGAACACACACACACACACACACACACACACACACACACACTGACACTCAAGTAAAGTGATAATAATAACTGTTGGGGTTTTATGTCCCAAAACAACGATATGATTATAAGAGACGCTGTAACGAAGGGCTCCGGAAATTTTGACCATCTGGTATTCTTTAACGTGTACCGAGATCGCACAGTACATGGGCATATACATTTTGCCTCCATCGAAATTTGACTGCCGCGGCCGGGATCGAACCCGCGACCTTCGGGTCAGCAGCCGAGCACCGTAACCGCTACGCCACCGCGACGGACGCAAGGAAAGTGAGGAAGCTGAAGATAAAACAGCCCTGGAAGACGCTCAACTATCATCCACTCGTCCACGTGGTCCGCAACGTGGATTACTCAAAAACCGGGATCAATGCTTCCTAAAAAAAATTCGGCAGATCCCACGCACTGTGGGAATCGATGTAATGCGAAGCAGCCAGCAAAGTGCTGCATACATCGCCTTGTTTGTCTTTGAGCCAAATGAAATCATTCATGCCATGGCATCTAGTCTACCATATATCGCATGTTTGCCATGCACGCATGCATGCAAAATCTAGTGTACACCATGCCAATGAAACTCATATTCTGGTATATAAATGCATGACCTGTCGTTTATGATCAACACGCACTCGTGTCATGCCATACCATGAAGCGCACCATGACAGTGGCATGTAAATCATACCGTACATGACATGCATAACATGATTCGCATGTTAAGACCTCTCATTTATGTTCGTCATACAGTCACATCACGCAATACCAATTTTGGTGTATATCAAAGGAGCGAAATGGCCGCAAGTGCACCATGAGTAGAGCATGTAAATCATGCCATACATAACATGAATATTATGGTTCTTCATGTTACCACCTGTTATTCATGTTCTTCATACAGTCACATCGCGCAATACCAATTTTGGTGCATATCAATCTAGCGAAACGGCCACGAGTGCGCCATGAGCATGGCATGTAAATCATGTTGTACATTTCATGCATGGCATGTTTATCATGTTACCACCCTTCATTTACGTTCGTCATACAGTGGCGTCGCGCAATACCAATTTTGGTGTATACCAAGCTAGCGAAACGGCCGGGAATGCACAATGAGCGCGGCATGTAAATCATGACATACATAACGTGCATGTCATGATTTCCATGTTACCACCTCTCATTTACGTTCGTCATGCAGTCGCGTCGCGCAATACCAATTTTGGTGTGTCAAGCAAGCGAAACGGCACGAGTGCGTCATGAGCATGACATGTAAATCATGTGCATGTCATGCATCTCATAATTTTCATGTTACCACGTCTCATTTACCGTCATCGTACAGTCGCTTCGCGCAATAGCAATTTTGGTGTACATCGAGCTAGCGAAGCTGCCGCGAATGCAACATGAGCGTGGCAATTAAATCATGACATACATGACAGGCATGTCATGGTTTTCATCTTACCAACTGTCATTCATGTTCTTCATACAGTCACATCGCGCAATACCAATTTTGGTGTATATTGCCGCGAGTCTTATATTTCATGAGTTGAAGCTTCACCCACAAAGACTGGGCAACGCGCTGCGCAGGCATCGCCGTGATGTGTAGGAAGCTTCACGATTGTTTTGGAACAATCCGTAAGATTGCGCGCCGCACGAGAATGTTCCAGCTTTGTCTGAGGTTAGCGTTATCGACTCAGATCTCAGGTCGATGACGGCGCCGTGGTCACTTAGGAAGTCCATTCCAAGTATCACATCCCTAGAGCAATTTTATAGGATTACAAAGCTCGCAGGATAAGTCCGGTTATTGATGGTGACTCTCGCCGTGCAGACACCAATCGGCGTTATCAGGTGGCCTCCAGCTGTCCGGATTCCAGGTCCACTCCAAGCGGTCTTTACTTTCTTCAGCTTGGTGGCGAACGGTCCACTGAAGACAGAATAGTTGGCTCCGGTGTCGACGAGAGCTGTGACGCTGTGGCCGTCGATAAGAACGTCGAGGTCGCTAGTTCGTCGTCTCGCGTTGCAGTTAGGTCGTGGCGTGGGGTCACGGCTACGTCGGTTTGTTCCGCTGCTTCCCCGTTGCGTCGTCAGGTCTACTTCGGTCCGCGAGGTTTCATCGGCAGGACTTCGTCTGCTTCGCGTCGTGTTCTGCAGGTCCCCTCGCGTTGTCGTCGTCGGCGGCCGCGGAGGATCTTCGGCATTTCGTCGTGCAGCAACCGCACCTCCATCGGTTGCTGCCCTTAGTTTTCCGGATACGGGCTAGGCGACCGGCCCTGGTTTGGGCCAGTGTGCTGCCGGCGGTGCGGTGACATGTAGCGGCCGGGCGACGGCGAGCGGGAAGGTCGTCGTTCTTGCCACTGTGTTCCGGTGAGGTAGTCGTCGATGTCGCGAGGCCGTTCGCCGGGCTGCGGGCGCGGGGCGTTGACGGCGAATCCGCGTAGCCCCATCTGACGGTACTGGCAGCGGCGGTAGGTATGGCCGGCCTCCCCGCAGTGGTAGCAGAGCGGGCGGTTGTCAGGGGCGCGCCAAACGTCGGTCTTCCTTGGGGCGTAGCGCGGGGCATAGCGCTGGCTGACAGGAGGACGGTAGGGCGTTGGTGGTGGTGGCGGCGGCGGCGTCTGGCGGCCGAACTGCTGCGGCGGCGCGGCGTCTTGACGTGGACGAGGAGCGGGGGCGTTGCGTCGGGCTGCTGCAGCATAGTTCATTGCTTGCAGCTGCGGCTGCGCTGCATCGGGGGTGCTCAGCGACTGCTGGATTTCCTCGCGGACCATGTCGGCGATCGAATCCACTTGAGGCTGCGCTGAAGGCAACAGCTTGCGCAGCTCCTCCCGCACTATCGCTCTGATGGTTCCCCGTAGGTCGTCGGTGCCTAGCGAGTGCGCTTCGGTGTAGCCTGTCGACAGGGTTGAGCGGTTGTATTGCTTCGTCCTAATCTCGAGGGATTTTTCAATTGTTGTAGCCTCTTTTAGGAATTCGATGACAGTTTTCGGTGGGTTCCGCACCAATCTTGCAAAGAGGTCTTGTTTCACTCCCCGCATAAGGAAGCGGACCTTTTTTTCCTCAGGCATGGCAGCATCAGCCAGGCGGAAAAGTCGCGTCATCTCTTCCGTGTAGATGGTGACCGTCTCATTCGGTAGCTGTGCTCTTGTCTCCAGCAAAGCAGCGGCCTTTTCCTTACGGACGATGCACGCGAAGGTATTAAGGAACGTCGTCCGAAAGAGGTCCCAGGATTGAAGGCTCGATTCATGGTTTTCGAACCACGTCTTCGCGGCGTCTTCTAAGTAGAAGTAGACGTGGCGCAGCTTCTCTTCAGTGTCCCAGTGGTTGAAGGCGGCGACTCGCTCGTACGTCTCCAGCCAGCTCTCCGGGTCTTCAAACGACGATCCACGGAAAGTCGGTGGCTCCCTTGGCTGTTGCATCACTACCGTTGTAGGTGGCAGGGGGTCTGTCATCGTCTCGGCGGTCGATGTGACGGTCTTCGGCTGCCTGGTGTTTTCGGGAAGGAGCCCGTACTCTGGTTGTAGTCCCTTCTGCCGGCGGCTGGTTCGAGGATCCGGGTTGTCCTTAGCGTCGTCTTCTTCTCGGCTTGGGTCAGCGCCCCGCGGTGGCGTCCGGATCATGAAGCAGCACCTCCACCAGATGTCACGTGGTCGTGACGACGAAGACAGCAGTCAGCACGTTCGAGATGAAACTGTTTATTTGGCCGAACTTGTGGCCGGGAAACTGTAAGTCAATCTACAGCAACACACTGATAGCGGCGGACAGAGCGTCGACCGTCGATCAAATGACAAGCAGTCAAGCGCGTCGGCTTTTATACAGGCGCTATCGAACTTTCCAGCGATATCGCTGTTGGTGGCGTTATCTCTCGATAAAGCTGGAACATTCTCGTGCGGCGCGCAATCTTACGGATTGTTCCAAAACAATCGTGAAGCTTCCTACACATCACGGCGATGCCTGCGCAGCGCGTTGCCCAGTCTTTGTGGGTGAAGCTTCAACTCATGAAATATAAGACTGCAGTACCTCTCGACCGGCTATTGGCAGATCGAAGTAGACGAGAGAGACCGAGAAAAGACCACTTTTATAACGCCCGACGGCCTCTTTGAGTTCAAGGTCATGCCTTTCGGTCTTTGCTCGGCACCTGCGACGTTCCAGCGCGTCATGGACACTGTACTGGCCGGATTGAAGTGGCAGACGTGCCTTGTGTATTTGGACGACGTCGTCGTATTTTCCTCGACCTTCGACGAGCATCTCCGGCGGCTCGAGGCAGTACTTCAAGCAATCAAGGCCTCTGGACTGACCCTGAAGCCAGAAAAGTGCCGATTCGCGTACAACGAGCTCTTGTTTCTGGGCCATGTGATCAGCAAGTCCGGAGTGCGCCCAGACCCGCGGAAAACAGCGGCCATCGCCGTCTTCGCGCCTCCCACCGACAAGAAGGTCGTGCGCCGATTTCTCGGCTTATGCGCCTATTACAGACGCTTCGTCAAAAACTTTGCACGCATCGCCGAACCACTGACGCTTCTCACGAAGACTAACGTGGAATTCAGGTGGGAAACGGAGCAAGTGCAAGCATTTGAGGAACTTAAACGACGCCTGCAGACGCCACCCATACTTGCGCATTTCGACGATTGCGCCGACACTGAAATACACACCGACGCTAGCAGCGTAGGACTCGGTGCCGTCCTTGTGCAAAAGACTGACGGGCTTGAAAGGGTTATCAGTTATGCTAGCCGGTCACTATCCAAGGCAGAAGCCAACTATTCCACAACAGAAAGGGAATGCCTTGCCATCATCTGGGCTACGTCAAAGTTACGCCCCTACCTCTATGGCAGGCCCTTCAAAGTTGTCAGTGACCATCACGCCTTATGCTGGCTAGCTAACTTGAAGGACCCTTCAGGTCGTCTCGCAAGATGGAGTTTGAGGCTTCAAGAATTCGACATTACCGTCGTGTACAAGTCCGGACGAAAACACTCTGACGCCGACTGCCTCTCTCGTGCCCCCGTCGACGCGCCGCCGCAAGACGACGACGATGACTGCTTCCTCGGAACTATAAGTGCCGACGACTTCGCCGAAAGGCAACGAGCCGACGCGGAACTGGGGGGCCTTATGGAGTACCTCGAGTGCAAGACCGCCGTTGTTCCGAAGGTATTCAAGCGAGGACTGTCGTCGTTTTTCTTACGGAACGGCGTTCTCCTGAAAAAGAACTTCTCGCCACTTCGAACGGACTACCTTCTTGTCGTGCCCTCATCATTGCGACCAGAAGTCCTCCAGGCCCTACACGACGACCCGACGGCTGGACACCTCGGTGTTTCCCGCACCCTCGCCAGAATACAGGAAAAGTACTGCTGGCCACGCCTTGCTGCCGACGTCGCCCACTACGTCAAGACTTGCCGAGATTGCCAGCGACGGAAGACACCGCCGACTAGGCCAGCGGGACTTCTGCAGCCAATCGAACCACCTCACCGGCCGTTCCAGCAAATCGGGATGGACCTACTGGGGCCGTTCCCGACGTCGACTTCCGGCAACAAGTGGATCGTCGTAGCGACTGACTACCTCACCCGCCACGCGGAGACGAAGGCCTTGCCTAAAGGCAGTGCCGCCGAGGTAGCCAAGTTCTTCGTGGAGAACATCGTCTTGCGTCATGGCGCCCCAGAGGTCCTTATCACAGACAGAGGTACCGCCTTTACTGCGGACCTAACTCAGGCGATCTTCAAGTACAGCGAGACGAGCCACCGCCGCACCACCGCCTACCACCCGCAGACCAATGGCCTCACCGAGCGTCTAAATAAGACCATCGCCGACATGCTCGCCATGTACGTCGACGTTGAGCACAAGACGTGGGACGCCGTCCTTCCGTACGTGACCTTCGCTTACAACACGGCCGTCCAAGAAACGACGCAGATGACGCCGTACAAGTTGGTCTACGGAAGGAGCCCGGCAACTACGCTCGACGCCATGCTACCCAACGTCACCGACGAAGAAAATGTCGACGCCGCCGCTTACTTACAACGTGCCGAAGAAGCTCGACAGCTGGCCCGCTTGCGCATCAAGACCCAGCAGCACACCGACAGCCGTCGCTACAATCTTCGACGACGCTTCGTCGAGTACCAGCCCGGCGACCGTGTCTGGGTCTGGACGCCAATACGACGACGCGGACTGAGCGAGAAGCTTCTTCGACGATACTTCGGACCGTACAGGGTACTTCGACGTCTCGGCGCACTCGACTACGAGGTTGTCCCCGACGGCATCACGAACTCTCAGAGGCGCCGAGCTCGACCCGAGGTCGTGCATGTGGTGCGCCTTAAACCGTACTATGTTCGTTAACGCACCTGAGGACTCTAATGTTTGCTTTCTTTATTAGTTTTCTTTAGTATTGCATGTATTCATGCTCTGTTTTTAAGCATCGCGACGATGCTTTTTCAGAGGGGGGCATTGCCGCGAGTCTTATATTTCATGAGTTGAAGCTTCACCCACAAAGACTGGGCAACGCGCTGCGCAGGCATCGCCGTGATGTGTAGGAAGCTTCACGATTGTTTTGGAACAATCCGTAAGATTGCGCGCCGCACGAGAATGTTCCAGCTTTGTCGAGAGATAACGCCGCCAACAGCGATATCGCTGGAAAGTTCGATAGCGCCTGTATAAAAGCCGACGCGCTTGACTGCTTGTCAGTTGATCGACGGTCGACGCTCTGTCCGCCGCTATCAGTGTGTTGCTGTAGATTGACTTACAGTTTCCCGGCCACAAGTTCGGCCAAATAAACAGTTTCATCTCGAACGTGCTGACTGCTGTCTTCGTCGTCACGACCACGTGACAATATCAATCTACTGAAACTGCCGCTAGCGCATCATGAGCGTGGCATGTAAATCAGGTCGTACATGACTTGCATGTCATGATTTTCATGTTACCACGTCTCACTTACGTTCGTCATACAGTCGTGTCGCGTAACACCAATTTTGGTGTATATCACGCAAGCCTAACGTACGCGAATGCACCATGAGCGTTGCATGTAAATCATGACATACATGACATGCATGTCATGGTTTTCATCTTACCAACTGTCATTCATATTCTTCATACAGTCACATCGCGCAATACCAATTTTGGTGTATATCAATCTACTGAAATTGCCGCTAGCGCATCATGAGCGTCGTGACATGTAAATCCGGTCGTACATGACTTGCATGTCATGATTTTCATGTTACCACGTCTCACTTACGTTCGACATACAGTCGGGTCGCGTAACACCAATTTTGGTGTATATCACGCAAGCGAAACTGACGCGAATGCACCATGAGCGTGGCATGTAAATCGTGACATACATGTCATGGATGTCATGGTTTTCGTGCGACCAGCTGTTATATGTTCTTCATGAAGTCAGATCGCACAATACCAATTTTGGTGTATATCAATCTAGCAAAACAGCCGCGAGTGCGCCATGAGCGTGGCATGTAAATCATGTCATACATGACATGCATATCATGATTTTCATGCTACCACGTGTCAGTTATGTTCGTCATACAGAAATGTCTCGTCATACCAGTTTTCGTATGTATCCCTTCATTTAAACGGCCGTGAGCGCCCCGAGACCATGTCATGTAAATCATGCTGCACATGACATGCGCGGCATGATTTGCATGTTAGGACCTGTCATTATGTTCGTCATGAACTCTTGTCACGCCGTACCAATTTTGGTATATATGAAATTAACGGAACGGCCGCAAGAGCCCAAAGGCCGTGGAATGTAAATCATGCTGTTCATGACATGCGTGTCATGATTTTCATGATATGGCCTGTCATTTATGTTCGTGATAAGGCCATGTTATGACACACCAGTTTTGGTATACATCCGATTAACGGAACGGCCAGGGAACCCAAAAGACATGGAATGTAAATCATGCTGTTCATGACATGCGTGTCATGATTTTCATGATATGACCTGTCATTTATGTTCGTAATAAGGCCATGTTATGACACACCAATTTTGGTATACATCCGATTAACGAAACGGCCAGGGAACCCAAAGGCCGCGGAATGTAAATTATGCTGTTCATGACATGCGTGTCATGATTTTCATGATATGACCTGTCATTTATGTTCGTAATAAGGCCATGTTTTGACACACCAATTTTGGTATACATCCGATCAACGAAACGACCAGGAGAGCACAAAGTCGTAGTCGGCTAGATAGATAGATAGATAGATAGATAGATAGATAGATAGATAGATAGATAGATAGATAGATAGATAGATAGATAGATAGATAGATAGATAGATAGATAGATAGATAGATAGATAGATAGATAGATAGATAGATAGATAGATAGATAGATAGATAGATAGATAGATACGCTCAAAGTCGCAGAAGTTCGCTAAGAAATGCTTCGCATTTAATAAATCTGTCGAGAGAACCAGGCCTCTCATCATTACCGATGACTTCAACATTGATTTATCAAGACCTAACAACGCCTGGTCCTTCTACTGCGTGAAAGACGGCTTAGATGTGGACAGGGCATCAAAAGACCTCGCTGCGGCGTCCAGGGCAGGAGGCATCATGGAGCATTTCATCGTAAGAGGCACACAGGATTTCCACCAGCTGTACTATACCTCGCACTTAACTGCCCTTAGACCCCTCGTAGCCGCGATCACGAACGGATGCGAAGAACAAGTCCGGTCCAGCTGCTGGGGCTCACTGATCACGGTGATGATGACCTTCCTCAAAAACTGTCAAGAACCCCTTCCACACATGCACACGGGTTCGTGCGTGCGTGCGTGCGTTCGTTCTCCGTGAGTGGGTTCTACGTCATAACGGACAAATGCAACCATAAGAAATTTAACAACTCCAACTGTGGCTGTAACGTACGTGCAGTGCGCCTACGCGTGCCACTTGCTGTGTATATATCTAGGAAAACTTTCTTGAATGAAGCTTAGTTGCGAGTAACGGCTGTCCTGCGCATGTGTTCCTTCTTTGTCTCGTTCGGATTCACGCTATCCTGTATTGAAGATTATAAGCACTACATATCAGCTTACCGCGTCTGGTGTTGATAACATTCATGTTGCTGTTGGCATCGTTACGCAACAGTAAACAACTGGTTATATAATACATATGCAAGTCTTCAACATATGAGTGTGCGTATGCCACTTACACATTTTTCTACCGTCATTCCGTAACGTTTCGGTCAATGTGAACAATTACGCCACAGTCACCGTCCCGCGCATGCTTCGCATAACATCGATTCCCACGGTACGTGGGATCTGCCGAATTTTTTTTCTTTCAAAAGTAAAACCGATGACTCCGATAAAGCTGCTTGCTGCGTTCCGTCGCGCTACAGAGCTTCTATAAATTTTAAAAAGAAATGTAAACCTTGCTTGAACCGCTGGCAGATTAACCTTTCATAATGTGATTTGCGGAAGAGCTCAGCAATTATTCTAGGTATTTGCTCAACCATCCATCAGTATATCAAGGCTTGTGGCAGCTTTCGATTAAAGCTATATATAACCCATCTTTCACAACGCTGTTTTACAAATAGCATCATTAGCAGTGGATGCTCGTTCAAAACGCACTTGTTGGATGCGCTAAAGTCCCTAGATATTTCCCTGTTCTTTCTTAAGTACCGACAACCATTGAAGCGCCGTCGACGAATCTCATTGGCTAACGTTCGTTTTCGGTAGCCATGTTCTTCCTAACTCTTTCCCAGCACCCGGTGAAACGCGACCCCCCATTCACTAATGACAGGGGTTTGACTGGAGGAGAAAGGCACGTCGCGTTAGCATATTGTCCGCTGAAAGATGCGTGGCTAGAGTACTTAGACGCGCATGGCTTTGTAAATCGTCCAAGTTAGGAAGAAAATGGCGTCGAACGCCAGCTGCGCGTGAGTGAGGGCCGGGAAAGGAGGCAGTTGTCGCTACTTAAGTAAAAGGGAAAAATCTAGGGACTTTAGGATGCGCTTGCGAAACCAAAACCGAAATCGACCGCAGGCGGACTACTTGGCGTAGTAAAAGATGCGCAGAAGCTCCGCCCACGTAGCTTTGCCTGTGCTGCCACAGAAAGTTGTCGCCAGGGGTGCTATTCTGTACACTGTGAAATTCCGCCATATTAATAAATTTCTTAATGGCGGCATTTTAAACCAACCAGAGAGGCCGTAACAGCTCTCTGAGCCAATCAGAGTTGACCAACGGTGGAATATGACAAAATGGCGGTACTAGACAATGTCCAGAATGGCACCCCAGGTATAATAAGCACCTTAGACTAACGAGCTTGCATCTAAGCTTTTTTGAGCGTGAGCTTCGGGGAACAGCACAGTTTAATTGAGAGACGAGTATCCAGCAAGCTGACAACGAATCTGTCTCGAGCAAAGTGTTCTTCCACCACCGATGACGGGTTGTTGCATCATTTTACTAGGAAGTTTTAGAATAGGGTGCGCAGGGTTTGCGTCACTTGGGTACCTACGCTATTTTCAAAGAATAACGTGCGTACCCATGAGCTTAGCGTATGACGCGTGCGCAGTGGCGACAAACATTAGCGCGAAGCTTTGGGTACTCTATTGTAAAGAAAGCTGCCTACTAACTTGCGAAGATCGGCGTAATTACATGTCGACAACTCTCACCAGGTTGTTGGACTCGCTTACGAAAGCGGGGCGACCGTAGGGTTTATTCGCAGAATGCGCAAAGTGCTCAGTGAAACGTTTAAAGGGACAATATTACGCAGACTAGCGCTTTACAGAGAAATTGGAGGAGCACTGATGCCAGTTTTCGAAGCTGACCTTACTCCGCCATACAAATCTCCTGTATACAGAGACGGCTCTGAGCAAGTGTGAACCTTAGTAATTGCTAATCATATATTTTATGTTGACATCATAAGTCAATTTTCGAAAGGCGAACCGGCTGTCATCCACACTAGCGTGACGTCAGTCTACAGCATATATTCTTTTGGCTTGTGAATTGCGCTAACGGTGTACACTGACCACTAAAACTTGATTTATTTTTCAGACTAAGCATTTCCTTGGGACAAAACAATCACTACGAGGTTTCTGCAACGCTATTTCAGCAATCCACGCTCATTTAGTGCCCCTTCAACAACAACGTCGCAGGACTCCGACGAATCGGCCTCGAGTTAGTGAACAGGAATGGATGAGCGTCAGGGCCCATGCAGTAAAGTAGCGTGAGTACTTGGATGTCTTGCGAAGCGTTCTGTAGTCTTGAGGCAGCAACATAATCTTCGAAGCAAGACTTCCACGAGGACCAACTTGCAGGGTTCGAAAAGTCGAAGGCGTCCGATGACTGAAGAGCAATGCCTAGCCACGAGGTCTTACGTTACGATGATGTTGTTTGATATATATATATATATATATATATATATATATATATATATATATATATATATATATATATATATATATATCTGTGTGTGTGTGTGTGTGTGTGTGTGTGTGTGTGTGTGTGTGTGTGTGTGTGTGTGTGTGTGTGTGTGTGTGTGTTTACATACGTGTGCTCGTGTGTTTATCTTCGAAGTACAATTCTTTGTGTGTTTATTCCTTGTGTTGTATGCTCGATCCGTGCAAAAGCTAAGGAGTAGCCGGCGCCTTATTTGTGCGCCAACATCTCCTTTTATATTTTATCAATAAAAAATTGGGGGACCCTTAAGCTTCGCCTTTAGGAGTTGAACGCGATAGCGAAATCCAGCCCCTGGTGCGCACTTCAACTAAGTGCATACTTAATAATGTGTATTGTTACACACACACGCACACAGACACACACACGCGCGCGCGCGCGAATGGTACAAGTTTTTTATCTAAAGCAAGGGTCGCATGGCCTCCAAGATATACACCGCGCATCCGCAATCTCGGAGGCCATGAAGGGTCGAGACATATTTCTCACAATGCCTCACAGATGGCAGCACATTATCTAGCGTTTGCTGTTTCCTTGATCAACGCCTCCTCTAGAAAACTGGCGTTGGTTTGAAATGTTTTCCGCTAGATGGACATAGTTGTCCATTTTTAGAGCTGTTTGAAAGTTCGTGTGTGTTTTTAGCGGCGATGGCTGCACTATCCCGGCCTTTTTCGACGTAGTTTGATGGCCTCGGCTATGCACCTACAAATCGCCGAATGGGCTCTTTTTCGTCGTCACACCTGCCGAACAAAATGCGTTAAGGAGACTCCTTCCACTACATGACATTTATGTAGTGTTTTTTTCCGAAGCAGCTGAAAGTTACATGGTAGCTTTGTGGTCGGACACCTGCATGCCACGCGAACGGCCCGGGTTCGATCCTCAATAAAACCGAAGAATTTTGTTGTTTGTTTTATTTGCTTCTGTCTCGATTTTTCGGTCACGGAAGATTTTTCGCTCACAACCAACGGTGCCGACGCCGACACCGAAATTTCTGCGACACGAGCTCTCTAACGCTACCGCGTAAAGAGTGCCTAGCCCCGAGGTCGTGTGGCCGCGTCCTTCGAGCAGCGTCCTGACGTTCACCGCCGTTCAGAGCTCTGTGTTTTTGAAAGTGATCCCACCTACGCCAGGATAGTTTACATATATATTAAGACAGTCTTGCGAAGTCGATAGAATATCGGTAACGAAAACTAGACGAACCGTTGCAGAAACATATAGTTCAGGCACTACGTTTTTAATTGTTTGCTGTCGTTAGTAAACATAATTGTTGCTCGTTTATAAAACTGCTTTTATGTTTGTTGACTGTATTTATTCATTAAATGTTGGGCACTCAAGGAGATTAACTTATGACGATGATGTTTTAGACGGTTTTCTTCCGCTCACGTAGTGAACAAGAGAGTTCCGAGGCTACCGACTTGAGACACCATGTCGCGTAGAGGTTGCTGTCAGACCGTGCTGGCACGCCACGGCAAGTCGAGTCGAAAAAAAACTTATTCATGGGTAACCGCGCGATTTAACCACACTCAAACGTTGATGGCCAATAATCCCATGAACAGCCCAGCTGGCGGCGATCATCTGCCTTGCTGGCCCCTTATTCTGGACATTGTCAAATTCCACAATGTTGTCGAATTCCGCCATTGATCAAGTCTGATTGACCCGGAGGGCTGCTACGGCCTCTCCGGATGGCTGAAAATTTTGCCATTAGGAAGTTTGACAAGATGACGGAATGTCACAGTGTCCACAATAGCACCCCTGGTCCGTGGAGCGTAGCGAGGTCTCTTAGTCCTCCCTCTGATCGGCACCGGCCCACCGGGACCAACTTTTGTTAGGATTTCCTAACAAAATATGTTCGTTATATTCCCTAACAGAAAATTTTTGCCTCCTTAAAACGAGGTTTTAAATACATTGTTTTCTACGAGGACTGTCAATGGGAATTACGGTTTGCTCGTTATATTCATTATTTCGCCATAGCCGTAGGTTTAGCTGTAATTGCCTTTCAGCACGAGCATTCGCGGTGAGCTCAGCAAAGGTATACACGCACGCTCTTTCAAGAAACGCTCCATGAGATGCGCCTGTGCCCTGTTCCTCGACCCTCGTGCTATAGAATTGGCGGCTTCATTGCCAGGGTTTCCAGAATGCGCGAGCATCCAGATGAGCTCAGCGCGGCGGAAGAAAGGGGGTTCTGGGTCAGTATGTGGAAGGTAATAGGGTGCACTCTGCCCCTACCATAATTCAGCAGTGCAGTTTTTGAAGGATGTAGGTTGCGAAGTCTGCGGGTGCACCGAGACAGTGGCGCACCTCGGTGAGTGCACCCGCTTCAACTCCGAAAGCGCGGCCCTCTCAACCGCGCTAGGCCAGCTGGACAACCGCCCTCTCACGGAGAACAAAATTTTAAGGCCCTGGCGTACCCGGTCTTCAACACGAGCTTCTCTGAGGGCGTTGTTGCGGTTTTTTCAAGCAACCGGACTGTATGATAACCTGTGACTGTTGGCAGAAAATGTTGCTGTGTAGTACTTGGACAACGCTACAGTCATGACTTTTTGTTTTGTTTTCTTTTTTCGCCTGCTGTCGTCACAGACTCTCCTCTTTCATTGTTTTACATCCCCTTTCCCCTTCCCAAGTACTGGGTAGCAAACCGAAGGCTTCCTCCGGTTAACCTCCCTGTCTTTCCTTTATCTTTCTCTGTGTCTAGGATGAAGGTAGCGCTGGAACTGCCCAGAGTTGGGGATCTCTCCCGCTTATTCTGGTTTTGTTCCATGTACAGATAGCATCCTGTTCCCCGCCGTACTCCTCCCTAAATCGAACGGCGGGGAACACGATTCTATCTTGGTGGATGCTGCATGCGATCGGCACGGATAGAGCACCCCTCCATTAATAAAAGAATTATCTCAGGCCACGGCGGAGCCGAGCATGGACGACAACCACACCCTTTCAAAACCAAACTCCAGGCGTGGCCTCCGTTATGGGCTCCGAAAGCGCGACGAGACGATCGCGGAGTTAATCATTCCACTAAAAACTTAAACAAAAACTAACCCTCATGCACTTACCTAAGACAACTGGAAGGCGAAAGCCATCTTTCTTTTTTTTTTCTCAGTCGATATATTGTTACTGCCCTGCCACCCTCCGAAAACTCTCTGCACCTAACGTGGTTTTCCACTGCCTCCAGGATCGGAGACACCTCACCTGGCCTTGCACTGCCTCCATGATCGGCCCGCCATTGACCAAGCTACCATTTCATGTAAGGGCGTTGTCATGCGACGTCATGATTACGTCATAATATCGTCATAATTTTCGACAGCCTGCGACGTCATGGTGACGGCATCGCGTGATGATTTTTTGCACCACTCATGTTGACGACGCCGACGCGGGACGCCGGTCAATTTTCGCGTTTGATGAGGCATACAAGGTTTTCGCCTTAAATAGTGCGAGGAGTCTGGCAGCATGCCTGCAAGAAGCTTCCGATTGCAAGTTGGGTGGCGTCAAAACTTCCGGGTGCTTTATTCTTTGTTCCTTTATTTGGCATTGGGCTTCCTTTTTTGTTACAAATTTATTTTCTTGAAATTCAGCTTCATTTACAGGTGTTTAGCACTTCCTGGGTTTATATCTCGCGTAATTTCCATCTGATAAGCAGACTGCTTACTCGTTTAGAATGTTCATTTTTTATATTTTATTTTAATTAAACTCTTAGTTCCTCTTAACTCTATAGACCCTTGTCGTAAAGCTCCTGCCACTAAATTATTGGTCGATCCCCCGTAGTGGGTGCGCACCATAAAAAAGTGGATCATCATCATTACCATAATATTATGTTCTATTGGTCGAGAGGCCGTCATCGAAATTGTCATACAACAAAATTCTCGCCATCGTTTGACTTTAGGTGACGTATGTCAGGATGAGTAATAACACGGCTCTTGAAAGAGCGACCGACCTGGTGACAAGGGCCACCAAGGAGGACGAAAACAAGAACTACGCCGAAGCCCTGCGCCTCTACGAGCATGCGGTGGAGTACTTTCTTCATGCTATCAGGTACGAAGCACAGACGGCTCGGGCGAAAGAAAGTATCAGATCCAAGTGTGTCCAGTACTTGGACAGGGCTGAGAAGCTTAAAGATTACCTGCGCCACAAAACCAAGAAGAATCCCGTGAAACAGGGCGAAAATAGCGGCAAGAAGGAAGACGACAGTTCGGATAGCGACGATGAGAAACCGGAGAAGAAAAAACTGATGAGTCAATTTGAAGGAGCCATCGTCAAGGAAAAGCCGAACGTTAAATGGTCCGACGTCGCTGGTCTGCACGCGGCCAAGGAAGCCCTGAAGGAGGCTGTCATATTGCCCATCAAGTTCCCCCACTTGTTCACGGGTAAACGCAAACCGTGGAGGGGCATCCTGCTTTTCGGACCCCCCGGTACGGGAAAGTCTTATCTAGCCAAGGCGGTGGCCACCGAAGCAAACGACTCGACGTTTTTCTCGGTTTCATCCTCTCACCTGGTCTCGAAGTGGCTCGGCGAAAGCGAAAAGTTGGTGCGCAATCTCTTCGAAATGGCACGCAACCAGAAGCCGAGCATCATCTTCATCGACGAGATAGACTCCCTCTGCAGTACCCGGTCCGACAACGAGAATGACGCCACTCGGCGTATCAAGACGGAATTTCTGGTGCAGATGCAGGGTGTCGGCAACGACAGCGAGGGCATTCTCGTGCTGGGAGCCACCAACATCCCGTGGGTTCTTGATTCGGCCATTCGGAGGCGCTTTGAGAAGCGTATCTACATTCCTCTGCCGGATGAGCCTGCCAGATTGCAAATGTTTAAGGTAAACGCACGCTATAGCACTTTGACTGTGATGGATGATAAACTCAGAAGGCTCTTACTAGGATAAGCTGGCATTGCTGTCGCAATCAGCACTATTTGTAACCGTTTATCATTCGCCTTTCTTTCTTTATACACTCAACAAGCGTCAGTGCATCCAAGAGCTACTGTTTTAGTCGCAAAGCTGTTTTTAGTATGTCATGGTAATCGTGAAACGCGAATGGCAGGTGGTGAATTAGTTCAGCGAGAAATTCCGGGAGATCACGCGGGTGGTGGGAATTGATTTCATTCGAAACAGTCGCCGGGTAGCGCATTTCATTTCTTTTAGCTAAGCGTTACGACAGGTGGATCTACGTTTTTTGTAGAAATTGAGTAGTTGTGTGTATATCGTGAGATTACCAGGCACATCAACTACATTGGCGCCTGAAGGGTAGCTTATGCTTCCACGTAACGTCGTCACTCACACTAAAGCAGAGAGGTGAGTTTTATCGAAACAAAGTGCGCGCTACGGTACGCTGATCTGCAGATCATAAGCAGCGTTCGTTGGCGTATTTCTTCGGGGATGAAGATCGCTTGACTATAGCTTCCCGAGTCATGGGAGTACACATGTAATATGTACTCCCCTGACATTGTTATTAGACATTGACATTGTTAGATTATCAAATTGTTATTAGAACGGATATCGAACGCTGCAACCACAATTCACGTCAGACAAGCGCTAGCACCATAGATGATGCTATTCAACGATGTCGACGGGAATTCAACGATGTCGACGGGAGCATGTCCTTCCTTGGTGGAGTGACTCAGAGGCCAGCGGTACGTGGAACGCCTGCGCGCGTTTGCGGCTCAAGCAATGTACATCTGCTTCCCGTATTGCTGGAGCGCAATGTGGTAGTGCATGCAAGAGCAAAGGCGAGGTTACGCTATTACTCGGGAGCGCACACCGTGCCGTTTCTCTCCGTAATTGACGACGCTTTGAAGAAGTGCATATCGAGTATCAATGTTTTTCATGTGCTTGTTGATGTCATGTTTGCGCGGGATTCGCGATGCACTGTGACCAGGTATATGTTAACAACTTCAGCTACCACAACGGTTAAATCATGATCATAGGCGTTATTCGTAGCGATGGAGATGTGCTACTAGGCGTCAACGTGGGTGCGTCCACGTCACACGATGCTATAGCTGTCAAACACCAATAGACATTGTACAAGCTCTCATATATCACTACATCATAAGTACTACTTCTGTCGATTCCGATGATGGAGGGATCAGCCATGTTTTTTTAATGATTTATTGCGTATCGTTTCAATATGTTTGCTCCAAGAGAGGTTGCGAGTGAAACGTTGCGTATAGAATTTTTCGTTATTACTGTTTATGCAACTCTTTTTTCATGGACTGTCTTCTGTGCAGCTGCACATTGGTAACACGCCTCATACCTTGTCACAAGACAACTTCAAGCAACTGGCCAAACGCAGTGATGGTTTCAGCGGAGCAGACATCTCGGTACTCGTGCGCGACGCCCTGATGCAACCTGTGCGTAAGGTACAGACGGCAACCCACTTTAGGAAAGTACAAGGGCCATCACGCAGGGACCCAAACGTCATCGTGGACGACCTTTTGACACCCTGCTCTCCTGGCAGCACCGGCGCCATCGAAATGTCGTGGATGGACGTGCCGGGAGAGAAGCTGCTTGAGCCAACGGTCACCATGAGAGACATCCTGCTGTCTCTTTCAACTGCCAAGCCGACTGTCAAGGATGACGACCTTCGGAAGTTGAAGAAGTTCATGGATGACTTTGGGGAGGAAGGCTAACGCAAACACCAGCGTTGGGAGGCAGTGCGAAAGCGGCTAGTCACATTGGTGACCGAAGCTTTTCTGGTCACGGAATGGACCTCCTCTGGCATTGGCAGCTCGCTTCTTGCGTCCACGTTAGAGGACGAAAGCTTTGGATGGGAGCAGCAAAGACATCAAGACTCTGAAAACTGGCCAGTGTGTGTGTACCACTGTCATCGCAAGGGTTGTGTCTCAAGGTGGGGATTCGTTGCCATGGCCGCAAAAGCTTTCGCCTGCCATTGCCTTCCCGGGTAAAAGCTCGGCGTGAAAAACGTTCTCCCTAATGTGCATTGACATTTTAGTCCTAACCCTTCTCGCTAAATTTAGTAACGGCTGTTGGCGCACGCGTGTGCTGGCACAGCGCGGACCGGCAGCAGCTGCACGGACGCTAAATAAACATTTTACACGTATGGTTCTTCCACTGCTCCCTTGGGGGCGCTGGGTGTTTCCTGTCGGCGGACACGAAGAAACCCGACCAACGAGTCATATATAGCTTCCTTGTAACACCAGGGTTCAAGCCGGAATTGAACCCAGGCACTCTGCGTGGCACTCAAGCATTCTGCCACAGCGCCATGCCAGCGCTTCAAACTTCGCAAAAAGACCACATACAGATGTCAAGTCGGTCAACCCAGGAATCGGCGCCTAAGAGCCGCGCTCTAAAAACTTTGGGCAATGCATGATTGACACTTCTGAATGCCATGCCACACCCATTTTCATGTTCCACATTAGGAAGTGGTTTAATAGGCTTGTTGAGATAAGAAAGTATATATCGTCATTATGTGTTTCTCTGTTTTTTACTCTTTCATCTTATAAGTGGTCATGCCTTCTCACTAGCTCTTCGTTGACCTTCTGCCTTGTGTACCTTTTTGGCCTGTTTGATTTCGTTTTGTTTCTCAATTGTTATTAAAATTCATGTATTTATATCTACACGTATTATTTTTGTGACATTCGCTTCGTGTATCATGAACATGCTTCACTATTTAGGTTTGCGCTGCCACTTCTCCTTGTTTATCTTATTAGGTAACCGTCTTGACGCGTGTCATTATAATCGCAAGATTTTTTGTATGACCTTTCTCTTCGGTCTAATGCGTGCCATAAAAAGCATTGCGATCGGAGCAATAAAATAGTTGTGAGTCAGCACTGTATCTGTGCGTTCTGCCTTGTGTTCCGTCTTCTTGTGCAGTTTTGTCTTTCCTAAACATGATGTAATGGTGCTTCAGCATAGTAAAACTTACTTAAACTGAAGTCGTTGAGTGAAAAATTGCAGGCAGCTTGCACAAGTCGCTCAAAGCTTGGCACAGCGAAGCACGGGCCCGCCGCCGCTCGTACTCCCCGTCGACCGACAAGTCCAGCTTCGAGATGCGCGGCTTCCTCCTCGGGAGTTCGCAGCCAGGCTATGCACTATCCGCCTCGTGCATCGGTATGGTGGCGCCACCGCTCGGCTAAGGCGGGTGTGCCCTCTCCCAACCCCCCACAGGATCCCATGCATTTTGAATCAAGTTTGCGATTTCGTTGCGCAAAAACAAACTAGCGCCATCTCTCGACAATACGCCACACCGATGACGCAACACGTCCTCTTGCTTCCACCGACTGGCCATGCTCCAAGCTAACTCCTCTCTCCACTTTCTTTTATTTCTTTCGGTGGCCGTGAGAGCGCCCGCTGTGCACTGTGATGTAGTGGCTGTAGCGCATCCGACAAGACCGGCTGGGCTCGTCGTTTCGTCGCGTCTTCCTTGAACGTTGCAACTTTAATATTGTGTTAAGGCGGTGGCCACACGTCGGACGATGAGCCCTGATTTCGTTCAGCTGCCATCTCATCAACGGCAATGTTTCAGGCGCCTCAGTTGTGTACTTTTGTCCGTTGGTTGCGGGACAAGATGGCCTCCTGCAAGACCGCGTTTTTCCAAGTCAGCTGTGTGCGTAGTTCTCGGCGTCGTAGAAGTTTGATGACGCGAGGACGTCAACTGGTGCTACATCGTGGGAACCGCTGAAGTGACTGCAAGCTTGACGACATTGTGCCAGAATATTCTAGCGTACTGTACGCGCACGATTGTGCTACACTTAAAATACCGCGCTTGGCCTCGAGCGTCAACCTGGTCCGCCTGTGTGCAACAAGTGTGTTGTTATCGTTGTTGCGTCGGTTAATATTGAATTGCAATTGGAATACCGTTTTCGCAAAGGTAAGTGAAGCCGTAAGTAGTTGTTCTGCTATATGCTCGCTACTCCACGAACATTACTTCTAGAATCGCATTTTATTTTGAGCTGCACGTACCAAAGGAGAATCTAGCATACGAGATACATTGCACGCGTGCGCATTTCCTATATAAATCTGAGTAATGCCACGCGTGCGCATTTCCTATATAAGTCTGAGTAATGTCATGCTCAATTTAAAGCGCATGTGTTAGAGGATTGTGGCTTCAATGGTGAAAGTGATTAGATATTCTGAAATATGTGATTGCAATGCAGTTAGAACTTCCTCATATGTTAATACGGTCTGTGAACAAAAAAAAACGCTGTGTGAATGTTTGTTGGTCATTTGGTACAGTACTTTCACGCATTATTATGCAGCTGTGTGACGGCTGTTAAAACGTTCAGCAAGTTAGATTTTGGTTTTCTTGGCCTAGTTGAGTGCTACGAGTGTTGGGCGAAGATAAAATCGCGTGTCTTTTGTGCGTTTCTTAAGCAGACATACAGCCGTAATAGTCATTGTTGTACTGTTTGGGGTGTTCAATAAAACAAGAATGCTGTTTTGTACTGCAACAATTTTTATTTCATCTGTGTTAACAGATCACGCAAACAACTTGGACACATGCACGTAAGAAACGTACGCAGTGCACCGCGCGCACGCATAAAAAAACGGGCCTGTCATTTTAAAACAAATAATATAGAACAATGGACGTAACAGACGGCATGGTTGTCTAGTGGAGCAGCGTCGGCAGTACAAATATCAAACCAGAATGAAACATGAATACAAAAACGGAGAGTAACAGGCGCTTTGCCCACGGCTTCTATGAGCCGCGCATATCCACCTATCGCCACCGTCCGCCGTTGGTGGCGCCACCAGTACCACTGAAAGCAGCAGCGCACGAGGCGGGTAGAGCGGAGGTTGCGCGCGATGTCTCCGTCGGTGGGCGTGGCTTAGCTACTGCGCATGCGCGGCTTGGCCAGGTGGTGCGATATCTGGTGGCTAGACAGCGCGATGCTTGCTTCCTCTTTCTATCTTTTTCCCTCTCTCTCTACTTCTTTCTCTCTCTTTCGTTGATCTTCTATCAGTCTTCCTATTTCTGCATTTCTTTCTTTCTATTTCTCTCTTTCTCATTCTTTCTCTGCTACGCTTTACTCTCTCCCCTCCTCCTTTCACTCCTCCTCACGCCTCACTTCCCTTTCCCACTCTCTTGCTACACTACACTATACTATGCCCTGCCATCGTGCCTGACTAGCCGAGTAGTTAGGACGCTCGCCTTCGGATCGAGGATACGCGGGTTCAAATCCCGCCTCGTGAACAATTTTGTACAGTCAAAGCTTATTAGATCACAACGGCCGTTTTTGGCGCCGTAGTTGACCGCCGCCGCCGGTGTCCGTAGCCGCTATCGCGCGAAATAAGGGGAAAAGACGAAATAAAATCACAGCATATCCACGTGGTGAATGATGATGAATGGGGCGAAGCGAACTCGCGCTGCAGCACGGCGATGGCACTGGCGCGAGCGTGGTCCTTCTTGATGGAAGATATTGTGACTAGATTGTTTGAGAACCACAATCTGTTGCACACACCGCAACTATGGCCGAAACTGTTATCAAGGAAGTCCCGCTGGAAGCGCGCGTCGGCGCCTTCGGGCAGAGCCCGCCTGATGCGTTTTGCAGCCACTTCACGCGCTCGTACAGCCTCGGACTCTGCCTGCCGGTACGCGCGCTTTCTCGCCGCTTCACGGTCCTTCACATTTTGAAGATCCGATTCGTGCCGCAGCCGTGCAGCTTCGGCCTCGCGGGCTCTCACCTCAGGATTCTGTCTGCGAGCGCGCGCTACCGCCGCCTTCCGTGCCCTCCGTTCCGCAGCCTTGTCTTCTATCTGGCGACTCCCAGCTAAAGAGAAAGCGTGCTCGTCAACGTCGTCTTCTTCTTCTACTGCATACCAGAATGCGCGCAGTAAAGAAGAAAGAATGCCACGCAGGCGAACATGCACGGGAGTCTCACTCGTCAACGTCTTCTTCTTCTACTGCATACCAGAACGCGCGCGTCTCACGAGCTAGAGGTGGCTACTACGACGCTACAAACGGAGGATGTGCCATTGAAGAATGCATAAGGAGCTTCGCCCCCAAAAAAATATCCGGGATGGAACAGGGTTCGAGCCTGGGACCTCTGCGTGGGAGCCCAGTATTGTACCTCAGAGCCATGCCAGTGCTTGAAGCTGCTTTGCAAAAAGACCCTATACAGGCTTCACGTAAGGGAAGGAACCAGATTAGCATGTGTAATATAGCGCGGTATAATAATAATAATTGTTGGGGTTTAACGTCCCAAAACCACGATATGATTATGAGAGACGCCGTAGTGGAGGGATCTGGAAATTTAGGGCACCTGGGGTTCTTTAACATGCACCTAAATCTAAGTACACGGGCCTCAAGCATTTTCGCCTCCATCGAAAATGCGGCCGCCGCGGCCGGGATTCGATCCCACGACCAGCAGGTCATCAGTCGAATACCATAACCATTAGACCACCACGGCGGGTAATATAGCGCGGTAGTAGAGTAAAGTAACAACCAGGCATCACACGGCGCAAATTCTGTAACCAGGCGTCACACAATGCGAATTGCGCAACGGGTGGGTTGTTGAATGCTTCCAACCCATTACAAAGGACTCCGCCCTAATTCTTCATTTTCATCAGGCACAGCATCAACAAAGTGCACATAATGCCTTACAGGTGTTTAGCGGGTACCACGATTCTCCGCAGAATGACAAAAAATGGCATAGTGGCTGCTTCCCTACTTCACAAAAGGAATGCATTGAAGAAAGAGAGACGTTAACATCATTCTTCGCTGTCAGTCCTGATAATCAAACGCTTTCTGGTTAGGCCTGGGTGACGGTGCAAGACGCAGCTCTTGTATATGCCTTCCTTCGTGTTGTGAAGTCTAGAACCATAAAAGAAGGCAGAACGGGGGTCGCACAAGAGCGGCCTAACCTTGATGTGACCGCCAGAAGTGCGAACTAACCTTCGTTACAGTGTCCATGGGTGTATTACGAGCGAAGCTTTCGTCCTCAATGACTCTTCAAAGCAATAAGAAAAGTTCAGCCGGTTAGAAAAGTTTAGAAAAGTCCAGCGCCGTGGTCTGTAGTTTGTTCTGTTCGTCCTCGTTCTTTCGGGCGTTTTATTCATTCAAGATGGAACTAACGTGAAACCTGTGGAGGGGCGAAGCATGCAGTGTGCGCCGGTGTTTCCCATAGCAAAATTACTGCTAATGAGCAATGGGAGACAGAAGAAAGATTAGACACAGAGACCCACGGCCCGCTTTTAGTTAACAAGCACGCTGCGAATCTTTATTGTTCAACTACACACAAGAGAAATCTCCCATCGGCACTTCATTGCAGGTAAAGATCCAGTGCCTATATATACGGGGTGGCCGGTGAAGGGTTGGGCAGCGCGTGTAGTCGGTTTTTAGGGGCGAAGCACCTTATGACCGAGGCATGTCCATCCGGTTCCAGAAGCGTCAGGAGGGTTCTTCGGCGTGCAGTACAACCAAAGCTAAAGAACATTCGAGATTTTTCTCGCCGGTTCTACTCGCGATGGCGTCGCTCGGCGTTGCATCCTGCTTTTCCTCTAGATGATTCCAAGCTTTACCAGGCGTTTGATCTGGTTGTCTGCGTCTGAATTGAGTGGGTGAGGGGGAGCGCCGCGCCGGCATCTTTTAATACTTGTTTTTTCATTGTTCGCGCTTCTTGGGCGAGCGGCCTGCGCAGTGCTATCTCGCTGCCGTTTGAGAGCGGCCGCGTGCGCGCTTTATTGACCCGCTCGTTTGTGACAGTGTGTCATGGAAGCAGCACTAAGCATGATAATCAAGCTAATTTTAGACAACCAGGAGAGCAAAGCATAATCAGCTGAACCCTAGCTCACGCTACGTATATCCTGGCATAGCCGAGCTAAGCCAACAGGGGAGCTGTTTATATAGCCTGGCAGAAATCCGTCAGGTGTAACGCTGAAACCGCTGCGCCGAGCTATGACGTTACTGCGTTGCCTAGCAACCTCTTGGTACAGCAGCTCGTTGGAGAAAGGAAAGTAGGAGGAGAGGAGAAGAGAAGTGAACGGGAGGAGGAGAATAAATAATCCAAAAAGGGCGGCAGCTTCATTTCGAGAACACTGTCGAAAGAGAGAAGCTGTTGCCCCCTTTCGTCAGGCTCACCCTCACCCTTAATTGTGCGTTTCTCATTGGTTCACCCTCTCCATCAAGCCTCACCCTCGCCCATTTTGGCGCGGCGCAGCCCTTCCTCTCCTACCGAGTCCCATTCTCGCCACGCCTCAAGACCCTGTGATCAGCGCTACGCCAACGGAAGGGGAGGCCTCGACTAAAAATAGCTTCTCTGTTAAGAAAATTTCTTGCCGACGCGGGATTCGAACCCGCGTGCCCACGCTTCGAAGGTAAGCGTCGTAACCACTCGGCTATCCAAGCACGCTGGCAGAACATGCTTTTATGGGAACTATATGATTGTGTTGCTATGGGAGAGAGAACGAGAATAAGAAGAGAGAAAGAAAGAGAAAAAGGAACACAGAGAACGAGGTACATCGAAAGCAAGAGAAGAAATATTCAGAATGGCAAAGAAAGAGATAGAAATAAACAGAAAGAGAGAGAAAAGAAGGCATACTGTAGCCTAGTATAGCAAGTGGGCGGCACAAGTGAAGTGAGGAGAAGTGATGTGTCGGTGAGGAGGAGGAAAAGGAGGATGGGACGGAGTAAAGTACAGATGGCTTGCACGTGACGTCATGAAAGCAGCTTCTGAAAGAAACTCGGACTCCACGATGGTGGCTTTGATGACGAACAAGTTACGTATATGTGAAAACGACGCGGCAGGAACGTACGTGTCTGTGCGTGCAAACGAAAGAACGTGCATGTGATGTTTTGATAACACTAATGTGACATCGGAAACGTCGCGTCCCCACATGCTGGCCAGGTGCTCCAACACGGCGCTTTCAGTGACGTCAAAGCAAGCCATCTATAGCATGGCCGGCCTAGCCATAGCAAGGGGTTGGGAAAGGGAAGTGAGGATGAAGAGAAAGGAATTAGGACGATGGGACAGAGTAAACCATAGCATAGCCTTGTATAGCATAGCATAGCAAAGGGTGGGAAATGGAAGTGAGGGTGAGGAGGGGGGAAAGGACGAAGGGAACGCCACCAGCTCCGTTCTTTCCTCAGTCTTCGCACCACTAGCATATGTTTACTATGTTACTCTATGTCATTACTGCGTAGCTGCCCCAAATTTATTAATTTTTTTTTCGAGCTTGTCGGCACACAGGTCGCCGCCTCGAAGCTCGTAGGATCTATCCACCCATCCGCTCTAAATGATTAAAGCAAGAAAAATGTATTTTCACTGTTCAAACATTTCGTTGCTTTGGGCTTTTCCCGTCGATCGGCGCTGATTATTCGAAAAGTATTCAGTACTTCGATTACGCCGTTCAATTCGGGTACCGAATTAAATAGAACGCTATTTCATTCGTTATTCTAAATTTTCAACTTTTCACACCCCATGTGACCAAATCCTAGTTAACACGCGCCCTGTGGGCAGGACGCTTCAAAATTGGGAATTAACGCCAACAGGAGGCCGTGCGAAGCCATGACACGTATATTTAAAAAGCGACCAGGAGAGCACAAAGTTGTAGGCGGCTAGATAGATAGATAGATAGATAGATAGATAGATAGATAGATAGATAGATAGATAGATAGATAGATAGATAGATAGATAGATAGATAGATAGATAGATAGATAGATAGATAGATAGATAGATAGATAGATAGATAGATAGATAGATAGATAGATAGATAGATAGATAGATAGATAGATAGATAGATAGATAGATAGATAGATAGATACGCTCAAAGTCGCAGAAGTTCGCTAAGAAATGCTTCCCATTTAAAAACGCGCGCTGCTTCGTAGGTCGTAGACTTCGAAGCTTCGGCAACAAAATTGGACGATGTTTTGGTGGCTTTTTAGTTTCGTGCTCGGAAGACAGCGTTAGCTTTAGTTACTTTTAGTTACAGTGTTCTAGAAGTACTTTTAGGCATACGGCCGATAGCGGCACCATCTTACGACTAGAGGGACCTAGAATAGGGGGAGTGTCCAAAGCGCCGCGCGAATACACGGGAGGAGCGAGGGCCTTTTGCAGTGACCTCCCGCGCCGCGGCGCTGCCGTGCCGGACCCGTAACGAAGAAGAACAATGTACATTCAGTGTACATTCAGTAACGAATGTACACTGTATTCAATGTACTGTATTCAATGTATTCAATGTACATTCAGTAACGAAGAAGAACAATGTGCATGCTGCGGGGGAACTAAGGCAATGATGGAACATGTACTGATTGAATGTGGCGATATTCACCCAGGTATACGTGTGAGCACGAGTCTACATGAAGCCTTGGGTTTTAGGGACAACAATGGAAAGCTGAACACGTCCGCGATAGAAATAAGTAAGAGACGGCTAGGGTATTGGTGGCAGAAAAGTAGAGATAAAGTACAAAAATAAATATTGGGGAAAAATAAGGTCATTCTGCCTTAAGAGGCAGAGAGATGGACCGTGAATTTATATTTTTTGGTATAATTACATAGATTTAATCAGTGTAGATAAGGTATTAAGCCAACTTGAAACAAGTGTAGCGAAGCGTTCGAACTTGATAATGGGTCGTCCTCTCGAACACCTTCTAGTGGGTCGCCCTCTTCGGCTCGAAGAGAACGCAGCTCGCGCTGAGAGTCGGCCCCGCCTTGACTGTCGCTGTATCGTCAAATATCGTCGCCGCTAATAAACCTCTTTATAATTTGGTGGAGAGTGCTGGGCCTTCACAACAACCTCGGCCCTCATTCGATGCCCCTGGCTCTTCGATCCCGTACCCTGCCGCCTACCATGCCTCAAGACGCCTCCCAGCAAACGCCCCCGCCCGCACCGACCTCATGTCCTGGTGTCCCTCGTATTCGCGACCCTCCCGTCTTCACTGGCGCCGATGGTACCGACTGTTGTGTTTCAGTTTCGGTTTCGAAAATGCCTTGTAAGATGCCAGGGGGCGCCGCTCTGGTGTCGTTATTCTACAGGCGCACTTGTAAATAAAATGAGTGTGTGAGCAGTACTCGTTGTGAGCGGACGTGCTTCTTTTCTTCGGCGCTTCGCGCCAACCCGCGTGTTCGGGGCTGGACGGCGTCCCCGCCGGCCGCGTTCGTCGAGCCGGTCGTCTTCGTCTGCTTCCCTCGTCGGGACCACCAGCCGCCGACACAGCAATGGCGACGAGGTGAAGTACGAAGAGTTACCTTCGTATTCCTTTTTGCCGGTCCGCCTTAATGATTCCATTCTGCTGCGACGCTACTTCGGCGTTTCCCGCCATCGCTTCTTTGTTCTCCGTAGCGGCCGCCGCGTCGCGTCTCTTCTGCTTTTGCCCGTCGAGCGGCTCCGCGTCTATTCGTGAACACTGCGGACTTTCTTTTCGCGCTGGTGTTCTCGTTCGTTCTCGTTTTCTTCGTTTCATGTAGAGTTTTTCTCTTGTGATGGCGTCTCCCATACCTCCACCGCTTTTTCTTTCCACGCCCGGCGATCCGCCGATCCCTTGGGCTGATTGGAAGCTCATTTTCGAAGCTTACGTGGATGCCATCGGGAATGACGCCCGCAAACCGGAGCGGCGGAAGGCCCTTCTGCTCAACGCATTGGGCCACGCCGGCCTGAAACTCTATCAGACTTTGAGTTCCGCCAACGCGTCAGAGACGCCTGCGTCGGCTGACGTATTCCAAGCCGCACTTGCATTGTTCGATGACCACTTTAAAGACGCGTCCTGTGATTATGTCGCGCGCCTCCGCTTCCAAGAGCGTCGTCAGCTCCCCGGTGAGCCCGTGGTAGACTTCATAGCTAGTCTCCGGTCGCTAGCCGCGTCTTGCGGGTTCGGCGCGCTTGAAAATGACATGATCAGGCAGCAGCTCTTTATTGGCGTCGCGTCGCAAAATGTCCGTTGCCGACTCCTCCAGAAAGGATCGTCTATCACTCTTTCCGAAGCCCTCTCGATTGCGCGAGAGGATGAACTTGTCCGTGTGCAGTTGGAGCAATTCGCTCCGCACTCAGTGCAGCAACTTTCTGCTGCGGGGGGCCAGGGCGCCGGTCCTTTGTTTCACGGGACGCGCCAACATGGCGGCCCTTCTTCTTCGTCTCGGCGCGGCGGTCAACATGGCCGCCCGCCAGCACAGTCCTTCCGTGGCGGTCAACATGGACGCCCGCCTGCACAGTCCTTTCGTGGCGGTCAACATGGCGGCCCCTCCGCTTCGCGGCGTCGAGGAAGCCGTCAAGATGGCGGCCCAAATTCTTCTTTTCAAAGGCAACAGGGAGCGTTTAGCTCATTTCAGCAATTTCCGTCGTCGGTTTCCACTCCACGTTGCTTCCGATGCGGTTCTGTTCAGCATCTAGCGAACTTTCCACAGTGTCCGGCTTGGAATCGCACTTGTTTAGCGTGCGGAAAACTTGGACATTTGCAGTCCGTATGCAATTCCCGTCCAGTAAATCTTCTTGAACCAGGTTCTTCGTCTGCTCCTTCGAGCACGGCTCAGACCAATACGGTCACTGTTTTAAATGTGGATGGTCTCCACACTTCTTCCGAGCCACGTGTTACAGCTTCAGTGGGCAATGTGCCCTTGTCGTTTCTGGTGGACACAGGCGCTTCAGTCTCGTTAATCAACGCCGATGACTTTAAGCATTCATTTCCGCACATTCAGTTGGCACGCTCGTCTACCGTCCTGCACTCATATTCAAAGGGGATCATTCGCCACTTCGGCCAATTCACGGCCAACGTCACGTACGCTGGAGTGCAGGCTCCCATAACATTCTTTGTAACACCATGTGGCCGATCTCTTCTTGGCCTTGATGCCATTCGGTTGTTCGGCATCACCATCTGCGGTGATACACTACAATGTTATTCTTCGAAATCCAAAACAACTCTTCCGGTTCCAAATGGGACGATGACTGCTACACTGTCTTCGGCTCCAACGCCATCTCCTTCGTCGATTGTGTCGACCATTCTTGCTTCACAGTCTTCCAGTCCCACGGCTTCTGCGCCGTCCACTGCGTCACCGCCTTCGGTTTCGACGACATCATTTTCGTCGATGCCGGATCGACCTGTTGTTGTGTGTGCTTCACCTGGTGCGGTGTGCCCTGTGCGTGCGCCTGTGCTTCAGTGTACTTCCGAAATGCATCTGCCAGCCATGAATGTCGCTGTGCGTGCGCCCGTGCTTCGGTCCACTTCGCCGATGCGTCCGCCAGCCAGGCATGCCCCACCGCTACCTCGACATTCAGCCTGTGGGACGCTTCCTTCGCCAGGTGGGGAGGACTTGCCAAGCGCGTGTGACCGGGGTGCTGAGTCACCTCCTTCTACACATCAAAGGCGCCGCACTAAGCGGAAACGTCGGAAGCCTCGACGTTATGAGGACTATGTTCAATAGTCATAACAAGTTCTTTTCTTATACTATTGCTCATTACGTGCCGTGGACTTACTCTGTGCGCATTATTGATGCATTGTTCTCTGTGCAGTGTTGTGCAGTGTTCTGTGCAGTATCTCGTAAATAACTGAACTGAATTGTCTTACGCATTTCAAATGTGTATGTTGTGAATTTCCGTGTCAAAACTTTTCTTTCGAGGAGGGGATGGTTGTTGTGTTTCAGTTTCGGTTTCGAAAATGCCTTGTAAGATGCCAGGGGGCGCCGCTCTGGTGTCGTTATTCTACAGGCGCACTTGTAAATAAAATGAGTGTGTGAGCAGTACTCGTTGTGAGCGGACGTGCTTCTTTTCTTCGGCGCTTCGCGCCAACCCGCGTGTTCGGGGCTGGACGGCGTCCCCGCCGGCCGCGTTCGTCGAGCCGGTCGTCTTCGTCTGCTTCCCTCGTCGGGACCACCAGCCGCCGACACAGCACCGACGTGGAGGACTGGCTCGCGATTTACGAGCGCGTGAGTGTCCCCAATAAATGGGACGAGGCAGGAAAATTGACTAACCTGGTTTTCTACGTCGCGGGTGTGGCGGGCCTGTGGTACAACAACCACGCATCCGATTTTACGACGTGGTCCGACTTCAAGACCGCCATTATCAACGTGTTTGGCCGCCCTGCCGTTCGTAAGCTGCAGGCCGAACAGCGCTTACGTGAACGCGCTCAGCAGGCCGGCGAATCCTTCACCAGTTACATTGAAGACGTCCTCGATTTCTGTAAGAAAGCCGACGCCACCATGTCCGAGTGTGACAAGATCAGGCACATCATGAAAGGCATCGACGACGACGCCTTCACCATGCTGCTCGCCAAGAACCCCAGCACAGTGGCAGAGGTCATAACGCTCTGCCAAAGCTATGAGGAGCTGCGCCGGCAGCGATCGATGACCCGTCGCTCTCCATCACGCGACGCCGAGCTCGCTGGCTTGTCGACCGTACCCGACCACTCCGCGTTGCTCGCAGAGATGAAGACATTCGTGCGCGAGGAAATCGCGCGCCAGTTCTCTCTGCTGGACTTTGCTCGCCCTCGGTACGCTCAACAGCCGTCGCCCACCCTTCTGCCTCCCCTCCGTCGAGCAATCGAGCAGGAAATCGCGGAGGTCATGCCCGAGTACCACCAGCACCATCCGGCTCCTGCACCTTTGAGCTACGCCCAAGTTGTCGCAAGAACGCCCCCACCAATCGCTACGGCTGCACCACACATTTACGCCGAGTCCTCCGCTCGACCTCACTCTTTCGAAGCGGATGTACCGGTAACCTACGCCGACGTCACGCACAGGCCACGACTGCAGCCCACCATGCAGTCCTATCAGTTGCCGCCCCGTCAATCCCGTCCTGCACCATGGGCGGGCCCTGCCCCAGCGAACCGATGGCGCACACCTGACAATCGCCCCATATGTTTCGCATGTGGTTACGCCGGCCACGTGGCGCGCTATTGCAACCGCGTGCAGCCGCCTAGAGACGTGTCGCCTGCCACCGGCCAGTCGAACCGCCCATATTACGACCCACCTACGCCTCCGTCGCCGACGTCTCGCCCAGCTGTATCTACCCGCCGTTCACAGTCACCACGACGCCGCTCGCTGTCACCGATGCGGCCACGTCCGGTCCCACGCGATCAGGAAAACTAGTCGTCGCAGTCCACGAGGCAAGGGCTGCGACGCTATCGAACTGCGAAAGCCCTCAGCGAAGCCCATCGAACGTGATAGACGTTTTTGTGGACGGTGTTCGCGCCTCTGCCCTTATCGATACTGGAGCCGCCGTATCCGTTATGGACGCTAAACTAAGCCGCCTGCTACGAAAAGTGACGACGCCACTTTCCGGGCTCTCCCTCCGTACAGCCAGCGCCCAAAGTATTCACCCGACGGCGGTATGCACCGCCCGCGTCCTCATTCAGGACGCTCTGTACGCCGTCGAATTCATTATAATTTCTTCATGCTCTCACGACGTCATCCTGGGATGGGATTTTCTCGCCCGCCACGACGCCGTCATTCATTGCGCACCAGCCGAAATAGAGCTCTCACCATTCTCAGATTTGACGCCGGCAGACAGTTCATCGGCTGCGACCAAGGTATTCGTCAAAGACGACATCACAGTTCCTGCAAATTCGTCAACGGCTGTGTCAGTCTATTGCACCGGTCTCTGCGACGCCGTCGCACTCCTTTCTCCATGTGACCGCGTTTTCACTAGGAAAGGCTTGCTGGTGCCATTTGCGACCGTGGAAATCACCCAGGGCGACACGGATGTTTTTGTGACCAACCCATCCCCGTTCATTGTTACGTTGGTGCGAGGGGAATGTCTCGGCAGAGTGGAACCCCTCGAAGACGCACAAGTTATGGACACACCCGACGACACGCACTGTCCCAGTTCCCGTACGCTCAGTGCTGTTTCCACGTCCGATTCGTCACCTGCTGATGTGTTTAGGTCCTCCATTGCTGACAACCTCACATCGGTCCAGCGTTCCCAACTTCTCTGCCTGCTGGAAGAATTTCGTTCTTCTTTCGATATCGGGCAAACTTCTCTTGGCCGCACTTCCGTTGTTACGCATCGCATCGACACTGGCGCCCAACCACCACTGCGGCAACGTCCATATCGCGTGTCTCCCGCAGAACGTCGGGTCATTAATGAGCAAGTCGACGATATGCTTCGACGCGACGTTATTCGGCCCTCGGACAGCCCATGGGCGTCTCCCGTTGTTCTCGTTGCGAAGAAGGACGGTTCCGTGCGGTTCTGTGTGGACTACCGACGGCTCAACAAGATCACTCGCAAGGATGTTTATCCGCTGCCGCGAATCGACGACGCGATTGACAGCCTGCAAGGAGCCGAATTCTTTTCATCTCTTGATCTGCGCTCGGGGTACTGGCAAGTGCCCATGGCGGATGACGCTCGACCGAAGACAGCCTTTGTCACGCCCGACGGCTTGTACGAGTTCAACGTCATGCCGTTTGGTCTGTGTAATGCACCCGCCACCTTCGAGCGCATGATGGACACCGTTCTGCGCAACTTGAAATGGCACACGTGCTTGTGTTACCTTGACGACGTCGTGGTTTTCGCTCCGGACTTCTCCACGCATCTCCAACGTCTGCGGCATGTTTTGACGCGTTTGCGCAACGCCGGCCTCCAACTGAATCTGAAGAAGTGCCGATTTGCAGCAGGGCAGCTGACAATCCTCGGCTACGTCGTGTCCAAGGACGGAATCCTTCCCGATCCGACCAAGCTTCGGGCCGTGGCCGAATTTCCCAAACCTACGTCCGTCAAAGAACTGCGCAGTTTCGTAGGACTGTGTTCGTACTTTCGACGCTTCATACGAAACTTTGCCACCATCATATCACCGCTGACGAAGCTCCTTGGAGGTAACGGACCCCTAAAGTCGTGGTCGTCCGAGTGTGACGACGCGTTCGCAAAGCTCCGTCGTTTGTTGACGTCTCCTCCCATACTACGCCACTACGATCCTACGGCCCCAACGGAGGTACACACGGATGCCAGCGGTGTAGGCCTCGGCGCTGTCCTTGCGCAGCGCAAACCAGGGTTCCCCGAATATGTCGTGGCATACGCAAGCCGTACGCTTACCAGAGCCGAGACCAATTACACGGTCACGGAAAAAGAGTGCCTGGCGATCATCTGGGCCCTTACAAAGTTTCGACCTTATTTGTATGGCCACCCATTTGATGTCGTCACCGACCATCATGCACTATGCTGGCTGTCGTCACTGAAGGATCCCTCAGGCCGTCTCGCCCGCTGGGCACTTCGCCTGCAAGACTACGACATCCGAGTGCTGTACCGCAACGGACGCCAGCATGCTGATGCCGACGCCCTCTCGCGCTCTCCCTTGCCTGACGACAATGCCCCTTGCTCAGTATCTCACATAGCTGTTGCTTCAATCGACGTTCACACCATCGCTACCGAACAGCGCAAGGATAAATGGATCACCTCGCTGATCGACTTGCTCACTGATCCGTCCGCAACACCATCCACTCGCGCGTTGCGTCGTCAAGCCCACCATTTCGCCGTTCGCGACGACCTACTGCACCGACGCAATTACGACGCCGACGGCCGCCAGTGGCTACTAGTGATACCCCGCAGTCTGCGTTCTGAAATATGCGAGGCCTTCCACTCTGACCCGCAATGCGCGCACTCTGGGGTATCCAAAACTTACCACCGCATTCGACAACGATACTTCTGGCGAGGGATGTACCGCTACGTGCAGAAGTTCGTTCGCTCCTGCCTCGATTGCCAACGCCGAAAACCTGCAACGCACGTGTCGCCACCAGGTCTACAACCATTACCTTGCCCTAACCGTCCGTTTGGGCGCGTGGGCATCGATTTGTACGGACCACTTCCTCTGACTTCGGCTGGTAACCGCTGGGCCATCGTCGCTGTTGACCATCTAACGCGATACGCCGAAACCGCCGCCCTCCCAGCGGCTACAGCGCGCGATGTTGCCTCTTTCCTACTACACCGATTCATACTGCGTCACGGACCACCCCAAGAGCTTCTCAGCGACCGAGGCCGTGTCTTCTTGTCGGAAGTCGTGGAAGGCATTCTCAAAGAGTGCCATGCTGTTCACCGCAAAACTACTGCTTACCACCCGCAGACGAATGGCCTAACCGAACGCTTTAACCGCACGCTCGGCGACATGCTCTCGATGTACGTCGCCGCCGATCACACCAATTGGGATGCCATTCTGCCCTTCGTCACCTACGCCTATAACACCGCCCCTCAGAGCACTACTGGTTTTTCACCCTTCTTCTTACTGTACGGAAGGCACCCGTCGCACACCATGGACACGATACTTCCCTACAAGCCGGATCGCTCTGAATGTGCGCCTATTTCTGCCACAGCCAGACTTGCTGAGGAGTGTCGTGAGCTCTCCAAGACCTTCACTACGCATAACCAACAGCGGCAGAAGAGCATTCGCGGTGACAACACCACTTCTGCGCCCACGTTCCTCCCTGGAGCGCTCGTTTGGCTCTCTGTCCCTACCACTGCAACTGGCCTCTCTTCCAAACTACTGCCCAAATACGAAGGCCCCTACCGTGTCGTCGAATGCACATCCCCGGTCAACTACCTCATCGAACCCATAGAACCGTCTTCGGACATGCGCCGTCGAGGGCGCGACATTGTCAACGTGGAGCGCCTGAAGCCCTACCACGACCCCCTCATAGTGACTAGTTGCTAGGTCGCCAGGTGGCTCCCTTTTCCTACCCGGGGGTAATTGTAGCGAAGCGTTCGAACTTGATAATGGGTCGTCCTCTCGAACACCTTCTAGTGGGTCGCCCTCTTCGGCTAGAAGAGAACGCAGCTCGCGCTGAGAGTCGGCCCCGCCTTGACTGTCGCTGTATCGTCAAATATCGTCGCCGCTAATAAACCTCTTTATACAAGGAAGTTTTCTTTTTTTTTTTTTCGAGCCTGATGGCAGACATGTCACCGCCCCGTTATAAAGGGGACGCTCATAGCATCCATCCGTGGGCTTTATCCGCGGCGGAAGCCGCGTCAAAGCGGCGAGCGTCTGCTACGCGCGTGATATTTTGGCCGCTACTAGCTAAAATTGCGGAAATTTGGGCAATATTTGATACTGTGTCACTGCAACATAATACTGCAGCGACTCATCACACAGAGAACGCGTTCGTTAGTTTGTATGTTGTAAAACGGGGATTTTGTATATATCCTTTCAGCTGGTTTGTCACCGCATTGGTCCACACTTCTGCGGCTGTTTCAGGAACGCATCCTGCACGCACTTCATCGTGAGGAAAGGCGCTTAACTTACTTTCGCGTGGAATGACGAACGAAAACTGGAGAGAATAAACTGGAGATAACCAGGAGAGAATAAACTGGAGATAACTAGGAGAACGTAACACACATGCACGTAGTAACTAGCTCATGCATGCTAACGCGTTTGCATCCTTCATATCCTATCTTTTATTTCGTGCATTCGATTTGTTTTACAAGGCTGCCTCCGGCGCTCTGCTGTTTCAAGCCATTTCATGCGAAGCCGAATGTGTCACTCGGCGTGGCCGCTGTACCAAAAGTAAAAAATTACTCGCGTAATCTTCACTTGGTATACACGAAAATTGGCACGGAGGGGCACGAGTGTATGTATGCCCAACACGACCGATAGGTCATGGCATCACTAACGACATGCTTGCCATTTGTGTAACGACTAACAATATTAACATGCTGTGTGGCGCGCAAACCCGCTTTCTGTAGCAAGAAATAATTCTGACGATTTGTTTCCGTCAGGTTATAAAAAAACCGTGGTGGTCACCAATATCGATGTCAACACGTTAGACTTACCCATAAATTTTGAAGAACTGACCGCATAGGTAAAATGTGTGCGAAAAAAATTACATGAAACAAAAAACATGGTCCCTTATGCATTCACCTGAGATGACTCGAAAACGAAAGCCATCTTTTTCGTCAGTCGATGCATTGATCCTCCTTCGCCCCTCACCGAAAGCTTTCTGCACATAACGTGTTTCGGACTACCGACAGGATCGAAGGCATTGCAAGCTTTCTGCACCTCACCTGCCTTTACATTGCCTCCGTGATCGGCCCCCGATCACGGAAGCAATGCAACGATCATGTCATGTGATGGCGTCATCATATGACGTCACGTTGAATCACTCGTGTTGGCTACGTGGGACGCCGACGGTCAATTTTCGTGTTTGATGAGGCATCTAAGGCTTTAGCCTTAACAAAAAGACAAACCAAAGAAAATGAAACGATAACAGTGCAAGATCGTGTATGCCTCACTTCCTGTTACGAGCGATCGCCCGAAAACAAACGTGATTCTCAGTTCAGAGCAGCTGATTGCACGCGTCTGTGGGACAAAAGAGGCTTACTTTACCCGTCTGGTCATCTCTTTATATTTATTGAAGAGATGAGCAGACTCGCTATTTAAGTACTCTGGAGCTTCAGCCCGAAATTGTGATGGACGCTATACAGTAAAACCTCGGTGATACGATCACGTTTCGTACGAATTTCGGTGTGATACGAATTTTTCTGTGGTCCAGGCCAAGGCCCATTGGCCTGCAATGTAATGGAGTACGGTTGTTGCGAACCGATTTTCACCCAGCGACGTTTGATACGAACGTACGCTAGCGCACAGGTACGAATAGGTGCTGTCTGCGCTGTCGTGGAAGACGCAGCAAGTCTCGCGCGGGCGCGGGCATGTGCGCTGCGCGACCATCAACGATGCGTCGTTGCCTCCGAGATTGTGCGCGCGAATCTTGGAGGCCTCTATGCGCCTTCGCGTTTAGATTACAGATGACGTTGACGTCGCGCTTTTTTTTTAACGCGTTGACGCGTGCTCCTGTACTCGAGGCAGCAGCGTCTTTGTGCTGTGTTATCACGTGCCTGCCACGTCGATGCAAGCCATGTCCCCGCAATCAGACGTTCTATGAAACAAGACTGAAACTTGGGCTGCGGGTCCGTCATGAAGTCCCATGAAACGTAGACGAAGACCCCGAGAGACAAAGCGGACGGTCTTGGCGAGGAGAACATTTTGTTGTGCAAGTTGGTGTACGTTCATAATTGATTTTTAAGGCGCAAAGCCTTAAAAATCAAAGGCCACGGGTGCTCTGTCCCGTGTCCTTTCTTGTGTATGTCCTGCTTTGCGCCTTAAAGGGGTACTGACACAAAATTTCGCGGCCGAGATAGCCTGCTGGATCGATTTCCGTGTACGTGCGTGTACCATCTGCAAAATATCGACAGCGAATAAAGCTTGGAAGGTATTTTATGTGAATTTTGAAGTTCGCGTGCGCGATCGAACATTACAGGCAGCACCTGTTGCATTGACACCCTCGGAGGTGACCCGAGGTGACCCCCCTACTTCCCCTACGTAACCGTTGCAGCCGGTACAACAAGTTATGATGACGTCGCAGCCGCCATTTCTGTTTTGACGCGCTCGCCGCTGCGCTGTTGGTCTCTGCTCGGCGGCTGCTCGTGAGTGTGTGGTCGCGGCGCACGCGTTGAAAGTTTTGTGTTTAGCGACACTACCGCTTTCCCGTTTCCTGCTCCCAATGACTTCTTGATTTCCCTGTGCTGCCTGGGCTGCAGTGACAGGCCACAATGCCGAAATCCTTCTGCGCTGTTTCCTTGACGCGCGGAAATGCGTCACTGTTTTGTGTGTTCACGTGACCGAGCGTTTCACTCGCTAGGTGGTGATAGTTGCACCCGGCGGCTTTTCGTTTTTGGAGCTCTGTCAAACCGAAACTGAGGCTGTGTCGGTAATGAGGAGCTTGTAATTAATTATCTGTCGCGCGCTGCAGCAAACGATGTGCCGTAATATGACTAACAGGCCCCAGCAACACATTGCAGCAAAAAAAAAACGCGGGGCGAAAATTTTTGTGTCAAGACTCCTTTAAAAATCAATTATGGTCTTGGCGAAGGAGCTTCTTAAGGCACTTTCGCCGCAGTACTCCGTTGTCATGCAGAAAAGCGTAGTAAGATTAGGAAGGGGCTCACGGGGCACAACACATCTGGTTCATTTAATTACACACGCGCGCATGCACCGTATATTTACGAGTCTAAGTCTGATCGTTGGCGTCTAAAAACTTTACTGACAATCATTCAGAGCTGTTCATGACGTCGCTCCGGCCCTGAGAAACACTACATCAAAGCGTATGTCAACTTTCTTTTGTCGCAGACTAATTTTCCATGTTTTCTGGTGATACGAATTTCGGATGATACGAATATTTTTGGTAACCCCGCGAGATTCGTATCACCGAGGTTTTACTGTATTGAGGTCATCAGGAAAAAGCGGGAAATCGTGGTCGGGTGCCCTGTTGGCGCGAATTCAACTGCCGCGGAAACAATTGTAGATTATGTAACTACTCGTCCACGTATTTTTGTAAAGTCTCTGAACCGGGTGAACGCTAACCTCCGAGAACCGTGAAAACATCTGAAGTTGAGAATGAGTTGTTTGAAACTGTTTTCATTTCGTATGGTGAAGGCTTGAAGCAATATATATATATATATATATATATATATATATATATATATATATATATATATATATATATATATATATATATATATAGTAGTGAACAGAACGTGACGACAACGAAGAGCGAAGAAAGCAAGCCACAGTGCGAGCGACAGCCACGCACCCCGAGCTTGCGCTTGCCTGGATCTTGGCCCTTGACGTCCCACGGCGTTCTCGCAGTTTGTACGTGAATGAATCACGTGACATTTGGTGGAGGTACGTGGGTTTCCCGTACGACCCTGGATCTTCGCTTCCGTAAGCTTCCCCCCTTCGTGATACCAACATGGCCACCGAAACTCCTTCCCAGCCTGGCCCTTCGGCTGTCCACGTCACTTGTGGCGCCGTGTATCCTCAGCGGGACCCCCCCATCTTCTCGGGCTCCGGTGAATCGGACGTGGACGAGTGGCTGTCGAGGTATGACAAAGTCGGCGCCAGCAACAGATGGGACGATCCAATGAAGCTTGGGTATGTGCAATTCTACCTTGCCGACATAGCTCAACTGTGGTATCACAACCACGAGGCCGAGCTTCCATCTTGGTCAGCTTTCAAGACTGCTATCAAGGACGTCTTTGGACGGCCTGCGGCTCGCAAGCTTCTCGCCGAGCAGCGCTTGCATCAGCGTGCACAACAACCGGGTGAGACCTACACGGGTTACATCGAGGATGTCCTCCATCTGTGCACCCGCGTCGACCCCGCTATGCCTGAGGAGGCCAAAATCCACCACATCTTTAAGGGCAACGAGGACCGCGCCTTTCAGCTGCTGCTCGCGCGGAATCCCACCACAGTCGCTGCGCTAGTTTCACTCTGTCAGAGTTTCGACGAATTGCGCAGGCAGCGCGCGATCGCCCGTCAGGCCCTCCTGACCCCCGACACGCTCTCCAGCTTGCAGCTAGCTGTCCTTCCGGCCGCTCAGCCGACTCTCCAGCCTACGATCAAAGACTTCATCCGTGAAGAAGACGCGCGCCAGCTGTCCTTACTGCCGCTCACTCACGAGCCGGCGCATCCTCTGGCTCCGGACATTCAACAAGTCATTCGGACGCAAGTTGCTGAGGCTCTCCCACCCATGTTCCAACAACCACCCGTCACTGCGCCGCTTACCTACGCCGCCGTTGCTGCTCGGCCCCCTCAACAGCCTATGCCCTCTGCTCCACCTCGACCACTGATGCCGTCCCATGCCTTGGCGACTACCGCGTATCACCAGCCTATGCCTTATGCTCCACCTCGCCCACTTATGCCGCCCCGTGTCTTGCCAACATCCGCGTATGCTTCGTCGCCGCCCATTCCAAGCCCTTCGGTTCCGTCTTTCCGCCGCTCCGACGCGCGGCGAACCCCGGACAATCGGCCCATCTGTTCTCCTGTAGCCTCGCCGGCCACGTCGCTCGCCATTGTCGCCTGGTTCCTCCAACATTCGACGCCGTGGGCATGCCAATTGCCTCGTCGTCCAGGTCGCCCCCAAACTACGCCCCTCCTCGCTTCGACGCCGACGGCAGGCCGGTCGCGTCGTCGTCCCGGTCGCCACTGGAGTATGCCCGTGATGATCAACGACCCAACGACACCCACCGGTCACCGTCCCCTCGACGACGCTCCCTGTCACCTATGCGTCGCCGACCTGCTGCGCAAGAGGGAAACTGATCGCTGCAGTTCCGGAGGCAAGAACTGCACGCGAAGCGAACGGCCCAAGGCCTCCGTTTTTTTCGCCGCAAAACGTTATCGACGTCAATGTTGAAGGGACCACGGCCCAAGCGCTAAATGATACCGGGGCCTCCAATTCCGTAATCTGCGAGAGCCTCTGCCGCCAGTTAAAAAAAGTGACCACGTCGCTCTCAGGACTCATGCTCCGCACTGCGCACTCGCTTTTCCTAGCACCTTCAGCCGTGTGCACCGCGCGCGTTAATATTCAAGGAGAACTTTACGTCATTCAGTTTTTCGTGCTGCCGTTCTGCTCTCACGACGTTATCCTCGGCTGGGACTTCCTTTCACGTCATCGCGCCATCATAGATTGCGCCCGTGCAGAAGTCGCCCTTACGCCGCTGCAATCTTCTGTTTCGGGGCCTACCATATCTGACGCGTGTAAACTTGTCATTGCTGCCGACGCTGACGTAGCCCCGAACACGTCCACCCTTGTCGCCTTGACTTGTCCGGCCGCTCCTGACGGCGCTGTCCTGTTCGCCCCGTCAGAGGTGTTTCTCCGCCGCCACGCCCTACGACTGCCGTTTGCCGTACTCACCGTTGAATCCGGCGCTACCATCATGCCGATTGCCAACTTGCGCACCTCGCCCGTTAGTCTACTTCGCGGGGAATGTTTGGGAAGCATACATGCCGTTGACCTGCTTCGCTTTCTGGAGTTCGCTGAAGCCCCACTTCTTCACCAGCTAAATGCCATGACAGCCCCTGTTGCGGCACCTCCGAAGTCAGACATTTTTCACCCTTCTGTGTCCTCGGATCTATCACTGGACCATCGACGCGAACTATTGGCCCTTCTAGAAGAGTTCCGCTCATCCTTCGACTGCTGCCAGCCATCTCTGGGTCGCACAACGAGCGTCACGCACCACATCGACACCGGTGGCCATTCCCCTTTACGACAACGACCATATCGCGTTTCGGCGGAAGAGCGCCGTGTTATCAAAGAACAGGTCGATGATATGCTCACGCGCGGAGTCATCCAGCCATCCGAGAGCCCCTGGTCGTCCCCTGTCGTGCTTGTGCGCAAAAAGGATGGCTCTATCAGATTCTGCGTCGACTACCGCCGCCTGAATAAGATAACTCGGATGGATGTATACCCGTTGCCACGCACCGACAATGCCCTCGATTGCTTGCAAGGAGCAGCATATTTCTCGTCCTTGGATTTACGCTCGGGCTATTGGCAAGTTCCACTGGCTGACCCTGACCGCCCGAAGACTGCGTTCGTCACTCCCGATGGGCTTTATGAGTTTAAGGTGATGCCCTTCGGACTCTGCAGCGCCTCAGCTACCTTCGAACGAATGATGGATTACATCCTTCGTGGCCACAAGTGGAATACCTGCCTGTGCTACCTTGACGACATTGTTGTATTTTCCCGCGATTTTCCGACTCATCTTGTTCGTCTTCGCGCTATTCTCATGTGCCTCGCCTCTGCTGGCCTTCAACTTAACATCAAGAAGTGCCATTTTGCTGCGCGCCAACTCACCATACTAGGTCACGTCGTCTGCAAGGAAGGCGTTCTTCCGGATCCCGCTAAACTTCGTGCCGTGGCCGAGTACCCCAAGCCCAATTCCATCAAGACGCTCCGAAGCTTTATTGGGCTGTGCTCGTATTTTTGCCGATTTGTGCGCGACTTCGCTTCTATCATCGCACCTCTTACCAACCTACTGAGAGCCTCTAACGGCCTGTCGGCTTGATCACAAGAGTGCGACGAAGCTTTCATGACGCTACGGCGCTTATTAACGTCACCTCCGATACTTCGTCACTTTGACCCTAATGCGCCTACGGAGGTCCATACTGACGCCAGCGGTGTCGGTCTTGGTGCTGTACTGGCTCAACGGAAACCAGGATACGACGAGTACGTTGTTGCTTACGCGAGTCGAACCCTGAAGAAAGCGGAGTGCAACTACTCAGTCACTGAAAAAGAGTGCCTCGCCATAATCTGGGCTTTGACCAAGTTCCGTCCGTACCTTTATGGCCGCCCTTTCGAAGTAGTCACGGACCATCACGCTCTCTGTTGGCTCTCATCACTGAAAGATCCTTCAGGCCGCCTCGGTCGTTGGGCGCTTCGGCTGCAGGAATACGACATTCGTGTTGTGTACAGATCCGGCCGCAAGCACTCGGACGCTGATGCGCTATCCCGCTCACCGTTACCGTCTGACACAGCTTCGCCGTCAGCCACGTCAGCTGTCTTGACGCCCCTTGACTTCGCAGACATGCCGTCGGAGCAACGCAAGGATGCGTGGATCTTCGAACTCGTCGACTTTCTGACTGGTTCATTAGTTCATCCAGCGTTAAGAACTCTCCGTCGTCAAGCTACGCATTTCGCACTCCGCGACGGCCTGCTCTATCGGCGTAATTACGCACCTGACGGTCGGAGGTGGTTGCTAGTGATCCCGCGCCACATGCGCACAGAAGTCTGCAGCACTTTTCACAACGACCTGCAAAGCGCTCACGCTGGCGCTCTGAAGACGTACAACCGCTTGCGTCAGCGATACTACTGGCGCGGCATGTACACTTTCGTGCGCAAGTACGTACGTGCTTGCACTGCTTGTCAGCAGCGTAAAGCTCCACCTCAACGCCCAGCCGGTCCACTTCAGCCTCTACCTTGTCCGGGACGTCCATTCGACCGCGTCGGCATCGACTTATATGGCCCTCTTCCCCCGACTTCCTCTGGGAATCGGTGGATCATTGTTGGCGTGGACCACCTCACCCGTTACGCAGAGACTGCAGCACTTCCAACGGCTACCGCAAGAGAGGTTGCGTTTTTTATCTTACGCAACTTTGTCCTTCGTCACGGTGCTCCCTGTGAACTTTTGAGCGACAGAGGGCGTGTTTTCCTGTCTGACGCTATTCAGGCCTTGCTCGTCCAGTGCAACATTGTTCATCGAATGACCACCGCATATCATCTGCAGACGAATGGCCTCACCGAACAATTTAATCGCACACTCGGTGATATGTTGACAATGTACACGGCATCAGACCAGACCAACTGGGACACCGTCCTGCCGTTCGTCACGTACGCGTACAACGCCTCAACGCACGCGACCACCGGTTTCTCACCATTCTTTCTTTTATACGGACGCGACCCGTCCTTCACGCTGGACACTATGCTTCCCTATACGCCGGACTCGTCTGAATATACTGCGATTTCTCACGTTGCCAAATACGCCGAAGATTGCAGACAATTAGCCCGTTCGCTGACCACCGAAGACCAAGACCACCAGAGCTACGGCACGACACCGACCGACCTCTCTCTACTTTCACGTCTGGTGAGCTCGTCTGGCTCTGGATCCCATCAAGCACTCCTGGCCTTTCCTCGAAATTACGTGCCCGATATCACGGGCCCTACCACATTCTTTCTCGCACGTCTCCTGTCAATTATGAGGTTGAGCCTCTGACACCATCCCACGATTTACGTCGTCGTGGTCGGGAAATCGTCCATGTCAGCCGCCTGAAGCCCTATTGCGACCCCGCTATACTGACAACGCCTTAGGTCGCCAGGATGGCTCCGCTATTCACCAGGGGTCAATGTAGTGAACAGTACGTGACGACGACGAAGAGCGAAGAAAGAAAGCCACAGTGCGAGCGACAGCCACGCGCCCCGAGCTTGCGCTTGCCTGGATCTTGGCCCTTGACGTCCCACGGCGTTCTCGCAGTTTGTACGTGAATAAATCACGTGACAATATATATATATATATATATATATATATATATATATATATATATATATATATATATATATATATATATGAGAACTAACAGACAATAATGCCAAGGAAAGTATAGGGGATGTTTTAGTAATAAATGTAAGGTAATTGTGAAGAACGAAAAGTGGACGAAAAGATAGCTTGCCGCGGGCAGGGACCGAACCTGCGACCTTCGAATAACGCGTCCGATGCTCTACCAACTGAGCTACCGCGGCGGCCATCCCCCCGTCCACTTTATAGGGTATATGTGTGCATTTAAACGTGGGAGCGTCAGTCAGCGCCGCCAGTAGCCATGACGGCGAGTGTGGAACACTCTTTTTCTACCTTGTTGGCGTCACGTAGCACGTGAAGTTATTACGAGCTGGCAGCTGACCAATAATCCCTCGCATACTACCTGAAAGCATCAAGTCTGCCAGAACGAGACCCTCGCTATGAATGAAGGAAAGAAGTGTTAATTTCAAGGGCTCGTTTTCTTTGTTATACACAATATTAATGAGAACTAACAGACAATAATGCCAAGGAAAGTATAGGGGATGTTTTGCCTTCATTCATAGCGAGGGTCTATAGACTTGGATACCTGCTTTTCCCATTTTATAACTACCTTGTTACCTTTATAGATATCCTTTAAGAGATTGGTTATTCCATCTTCCACATCTAGTGTGTCCAGTATTTCCCACAAGTCCTCTTGAATCACACTATCGTAGGCTCCCTTGATATCCAGAAATGCCAGCCACAGGGGTCTGTGTTCTTTTTCTGCAATTTCAATGCACTCCGGCGCAGCAGCGGCGCGGCGCGGGAGTTCACGAAAAAGGCCCACGCGGGAGCCGGCGCTTTGGACACTCCCCCTATTCTAGGTCACTCTACTACAGTGTAACTCTACTTACGACCGTATCGGAGGGCAACGTTAGTTTTTACGTAGTACGTTCGATGGCGCCACCATCCTACACCGCATCGAATGATTGTGGCCTTGTGGCCTCCGCAAAGCACCGGCAGCGCGCCTTTTCGGAGCTGATCGCACCGATCGCAGATGCTTCAGGAGAGCAGCATTAGGCCGATGGCGCCACCAGCCACCATCCTTCAAGCAACGTTGCTGGCGTTGCTTCAAGTTTCGAAAAGCGGTAGCGGCGTGCAGTCGGCTCAGTTTCATTGCCTTTGCTACCCGTACGCCTGTGCCAACGTCCGCCAGCGTTGGTCACTGTATTACACCGTAACTACAGTGTACTAGAATCACTGTACCGCAACTGTAGGCCTGTAATTTTTGCTGCGAGAGAACTGTGTGCCGGAAAACGGGCCAGCTGTCCGCCGGCCGGCACAGGGCGCTGCCCATTGCGCTTGCAGATCGTAAAGGAAAGACTACAGACATGGGTGGAGAATGAGGGGGTGCTGGGGGAACTACAAACTTGGTTCCGTAAACGAAGGAGGTTGGAGGATAATATGTTCTCATTGACGCAGTGTATTGAAATAGCGGAAAAAGAACACAGGCCCCTGTGGCTGGCATTTCTAGATATCAAGGGAGCTTACGATAGTGTGATTCAAGAAGACTTGTGGGGAATAGTGGACACACTAGATGTGGAAGATGGAATAACTAATCTTTTAAAGGACATCTATAAAAGTAACAAGGTAGTTATAAAATGGGAAAAACTGGTATCCGAATCTATAGAGACACAACGCGGGCTTCGAGGGGTGTCCCTTGTCACCTTTGTTATTTATGCTGTATCTACAAGGATTAAAGCTAAATTAGAGGGGAGTAGACTCGGCTTCAGCCTCTCTTTTGCCAAGCAAGGAAAACACGTTGAACAGTCATTACCGGCGTTGATCTATGCAGATGATATAGTATTAATGGCCGACAACAAGTAAGATCTGCAGGGATTGATAGACATCTGCGGTAATGAGGGAGATAGGTTAAATTTGAAGTTCAGTAGGGAAAATCGGCAATCATGATTCTTAATGATAATGAAGGCAGTGAGCCAGGGTTGCCACTGACTTTCGAGTAAATTTCGCCAAACAACGAGCAGAAAGTCGCCAAAAGTCGCCATTTTTTTAGACATTTCGCCAAAAAAGTCGCCATTCTAGATGTGTGCGGCATATCCTAGTAATAGGAATTTTCACTGATGTATAGCCCCGTAGAATACAGTGCCATTCAAAGCCCTTAAAGTATCTTGACATTTCTCAATGCCAGGCGCATCGCCCCTTCACCATGGGAGTGCTTGGTGCACCTGGTTCTCCGACTAGCCGCAAGATGTGCGCGGAGGCGCAAGTATGAAAGGATAAAACGCTCATGATATCCTTCCATCCCTGTCTGCTCGTCTCAAAGGTAAAAGTGTGGCAAACCTTGGGTGAAAGCCGCGAAGGCGTTGTTTGTAGACAGCTTTACATCCCCTCATATGAAAAAAAGAATTAACAGGTTTATTGAAAGTAGTAAGACAGAATTCTTACAGGTATCGTTCATTAGTGTGTCTTATACCTTTCAGTGTGAACTAATATGATACCGGACGCCACTGTCCCTTCCATATATGATCACTTATATCTACCCGCGTCAATCCAGTGCGTTATAATTGAACAGGTAGACATTGTAAAATGTTATATAGCAATTGTTTGATTGCACATGCTCACCGAGAACAGTAGAAAATGCCTAAACAAATAATTTTTTATTGCACGAACACCCGCGTATCCGCCCATCTTCGCTATACGAGCTCGATTAGGGGATACTGCAGCGTGAATAGGTCGCCAAGCTATTCAGAATAGTTGGAGCTTTGGCGGAACAAATGGCCGGAACACACGACCAACCCGTCATCTAGCCCCTTCAGAAGCGAAACTTTAGCGAAGCTCTGAAGCACCTAGATGAATCTAGATGAATTGAGGAAATACACACGAGTTACAGGACGGACATACAGAACGGCGCGTAATGTGCACATCAAAACCCAGAAAAATACAGAGAATAGTGCCGCTCATTCGTTCTGAAGGCACTGAGCTTAGGATGCATAACTCAGTGGAGACCTAAGCTTAAAATCGCCAAAAATTCGCCATGTCGCCATTCATAATTTTAGGTCGCCACGGGCCTCTCAAATTCGCCAATTTGGCGAAAAGTAGCCACCATTGGCAACCCTGCAGTGAGCATAAGATACAGGAAATCACGCTGGAGATAGTGGATAAATACAAATATCTGGGCGTATGGATACCCAGGTGAAAATTTCGCTACTGGTTCTTACTGGTCCCAGTTCAAGTGGTTTATTAGCCAATTCCCAGTTGGTGTTGGGACCAGTTGCTACTGGAACCAGTTGGTGCTGGGACCAGTTGCTACTGAGACCAGTTGCTACTGGACCCAGTTGGCGCTGGCACTGCCAACCATGTCGCATCCAATGGACATTCAATAAATATCAAGCATACAATATGCATGCAATATTTATAGGGTGTCGATTTTGATGAGTGGACATTCATAGGCGGTCCACAGCAGTACACACACAACATATATTGATATGATACCAAATGACTTTTATTTTGGGGTGTGGGGATGCAATAGCAGATTTGTCTCAATCATCGTCAGGTTGGTGATGTGGGCTTCAGTAGCCTGTAAATACAAAAATGCATATAAATAATACATTTATTTAGCGTTAGCAGCAGTGAAGGCACAGTTGACATAAATATTAAAACAGGTAAAAGTAGTGCACAATGAGTACTCTGTGAAGGAAAGCATGTTAACAGGGTAATCCGGACTTGGAAAAAACTGTCTCAACAGCAGCAAGAGAGGCAATAACGCTTGTAGATCCAGTAATGAGTGTCAGTACTGTGAGGTACTCCATTCATAATATATCTGAAACAATCAATAGCCGTGGACAGATAGATCTCATCTTTCTAGACTTCTCCAAAGCTTTTGATAAAGTATCTCACCCAAAATTGCTGTCCATAATTCATGTCTTCTTTAAAAATCCCAATATAACTCACTGGTTCGAATCTTATCTTCATTCTAGAGAACAATACGTCGAAATATGTGGCTATAAGTCAAGACCCCTGCCAGTAGTATCAGGGGTACCACAGGGCAGTGTATTAGGGCCTCTGTTGTTTTTAATATTTATTAATGATATTACAATGTGTACAAGTGTTCCACTTCGACTATTCGCGGATGATTGTGTATTATATAACAGAATAAAATCAACAGACGATGAAATGAACTTACAGGCTGGCTTACAAAAAATCTCTGAGTGGTGCAGCCAATGGCAGATGACACTGAACCCAGAAAAATCTGTGTCCATGACTATAACAAGGAAAAAAACAGTTCATTCCTACACGTACACAATTAATGACACTGAATTAGAGAAGGTAAGGCAACACAAGTACCTAGGAGTGATATTCACCGATGACCTTAGGTGGAACTCCCACATAGATATGGTATGCAAGAAAGCCAGCAGAGCTCTATGGGGTCTAAGACGCAAGCTACGTAGTGGAACTCCTCTAATTGAAAGCTTAGCATATACAACCTTAATAAGACCCATTATAGAATATGCAAAAATAGTATGGGACCCTCACACGGCAATAAATCGACACAAATTAGATCGAGTCCGACGTCTAGCAGCTAGATTTATCTTTAACAAATATCGTCGCTGTTACTCCCCTACTGAACTGTGCGGAAATCCAAATCTTCCTGCTTTAGAATTAACGACAGCAGTGGAAAGATTAAAATTCCTGTTCTTAATTGTCCATAACAAGCTTAAGATTAATGGGCTCGACTTTTTCAGATTATCACCCAATCCACGTTTCAGGCACGGGCATAGTATGTATATTGAACCTCCATTGACGCGAATCGACTCCTTTAAGTATAGCTATTTTCCACGAGTAATTAATGAATGGAACATGCTTCACTGGTTTCCTCTTCCTCCATTTCTGCGTTCTTAAACGAGCTTCATACTCTCGCCTATTCGGGTCATTCGGCATTTACAAGCACTAATCATTAACGTTACGATGTGGTCTCGACGAGTACATTTGTGTTGTTTTCTTGTTTTCTTTTCTTTTCTTCCTTTTCTCTTTTTTGCATATCTCTGAAGCAAGCATGCTGCAGTGCCCTTGAAATTATGTTCACATTTATGTCGCGTGTATATTTTTTATTGAACTGTATCTGATTGTTGATCCATTCCTGTAATGACCCTTCTAGGGTTAACAGTATTAATAAACAAACAAACAAACAATTCCTACATGGCAACATGCATAAACACAGCAGCTAAATGAGGTGCTGGCAGCAGCAACTCTTGGAACATATTTTGAGATGTGGAATGTGTTTGCATATTGTTGTTCATTACGTTAAAGAAAAAATATAGTAAAAATCAAACCAATAATGACTCAAAGCTGAATTCCAGCAAAAGTATAGTTTAAGCAAAATCACATGGGCGGCATCAATGCAGCCTTCAAAAAATACACAATTCGGCAGTTTACGCGTGCAAAGCCAAAATGGCCCTTGACTCAGTCTGTCAACCACTTGCACAGTTTATGGTGTGCTTTAAGCCCAATTTGTTGGCTAACCAACCATGTAACGATTACTAATATCCTAAACTACTCTGAATACACGTCAAAAGAATTCACTTTACGTATTCACCAGCATTTGCTTCATAGGTGTTCACCGCGGTGGTCTGTATACTGCACGTGGTTACGGTGCTAGGCTGCTGATCTGAACAGCGCGGGGCCGAACCGGCCCGCGACGATCGCATTTCTATGGAGGTGAAATTCTAGAGGCCCGTGTACTGTGCGATGTGAGAGCACGTCAAGGAACCCCGGACAGTGGAAATTATCCGGAGCAATCCACTGCCGCGTGCCTCATAGTCCAAGTCGCTTCGCGACGTGCAGCCGTACAAACAACAGCTACATTGGCGCATTTCAGCACTAGCTACATTACACAGCACTGAGGGGGCTTACACAAATCGGCATGCACTTGGCGCATAAATAACCATCGCATACACCAAATACGGGATAAGCATTATACTTGAAATGCAGAAGTTACTTACCTCCAAATGAAGAGAATCAGAGCTGAGGGAATCAGTATCCCTCGATCGGCGCTGATGAATCCAAGACATCGCACAGTACCGTAATGGCACCGCTTGAACATGCTGGTCTTCTCGCGTAACACTTTTCACAGATTAAACACATCAAAAATAACTATTTCACACAGATTCCACTCGGAAACTCGCTGCAATCTGCGAACACACAGGACACGCACATGAAGTAATGACACCAAGCCTAGGCACCATGTGCGCTGTACGAAACTGCGGCGCGGCCATAAGTGTCATAATAATTTATACTGTGTAATTGGACAGTTGTCTGTGATGGTGTTAACTGCAAATAAAAAATACAATTTTGTTTTATTTACCATTCATATTCTAAAGTACAGTGAAACCTCAGTGATACGAATCTCACGGGACCACTAAAAATATTCGTATCATCCGAAATTCGTATCACCAGAAAGCATGGAAAATTAGCATGCGACAAAAGAATGCTTGCGTACATTTTCATTTATTGTTTTTCAGGGCCGCAGTAACGTCACGAAGAAGCCTGAATGATTGTCAGTAAAGTCTTTAGATGTCGGCAATCATACCAGCACTCGTAAATATACGGTCCGTACGTGCATATTTAATTAAGTATCCAGGTGCGTTGCGACCCGCGACAGCAGTAGCCCCTTCCAAGTTTTAGTATGCTTTTGTGCATGACACCGGAGTACTGCAGCTACAGTAACGAAGGAAGTGCTTTGACGAGATGGATCAAGGCCACAAAATTTCGAAACGACGGTCCTGTGTTATGATTTTGTTATGGCGGAGGTGTTGGGGATGTTTTTTGGGAGATTTACGGTCATGCCCGCACAAGTGCGACCTCAACCGTCGTGCATGATGACGTTGTGAGGCCTGACTCCTTCGCCAAGACCAGTGCTGGGCAGTATCGAAGATACATGTATCTTAGATACTATCTTAGATACTCTACGGGTATCTTCTATTTGTATGGCGATACTTCTCGAAAGACGAGTATCTGTATCTGTATTTCCGATACATTCGAAAATGTATCGTGTATCTTAAAGGGGCCCTGCAACACTTTTCGAGCATGCTCAAAAAGCGCTGCCGATTGGTAGTCGAGGCTCCCGAGAACACGCGAGCCAAATATTACAGCGATGCGCACGGCCTGGAATTTACAATAAATTCTCAAAGTCAGCTGGAAATCACTCCCTCTTCTCTCGACAAATGATGTATTAGTCCGCAAAATATGACGCGATTGTCGGCAGTTCCACCATTGGCTGATGTTATAATCACGATAACACCCTCATTATTACTTTCGTTGTTAATTTTGAGTTCAATAAGTAGATAATATTGTTACGGGGAGAATATATTTACAATATATATACAGGGAATAAACTCAGCGGCTGGCAAGATGGCGCCCAGCTTGCAGGGTCTGTCAACGTCGTCTTTCTTGTCTTCTTCGTTGTCCTTTTTAGCCCGTTACATTATTTCCCGGCGGCTGAAGCACCGACCCGGTGCTCATCAGGAGGCAGTCGAGTGGTAGGGCTTGAGCCGCGTAACATGAACTACGTCAGTGCGAGGGTGAACGACGGTGGGGTCACCAGGGGCGATTTCGTAGGTGACGTCGGTCACCTGGCGTAAGATGCGGTAAGGGCCTGAATAGCGTGGGAGTAACTTCTCGGAAAGTCCCAGGCGGCGCGTGGGGGACCAAAGCAGAACCAGATTGCCGGGCGCGTAGTGGACGTCACGATGATGGGCGTCATATACACGCCTCTGGTTTTCCTGCGAGTCCGCTAGTCGGCGTCGAGCAACTTCGCGCGCCTCTTGGGCCTTCGTTATTGCCTCCCGAGCGTACTCCGACGTATAACTCAGTTTGGACGGCAGGAGTGTGTCGAAAGGTAGCGTAGGGTCGCGGCCGAACAAAAGGAAAAATGGAGAGAACCCAGCGGTATCGTGTCGAGAAGAATTATAGGCAAAGGTGACAAACGGTAACGTAGTGTCCCAGTCGCGATGATCAGCGGAGACATACATGGATAGCATGTCAGTAAGAGTTCGATTGAGGCGCTCGGTTAGGCCGTTGGTTTGCGGATGATAAGCAGTTGAAAGCTTGTGTTTGGTGGCGCATGAGCGTAGGAGGTCATCAACCACTTTCGAAAGGAAGTAGCTGCCTCGGTCGGTGAGGAGCTGCCGAGGGGCGCCGTGGTGTAGGATGACGTCCTCGAGGAGAAAGTCGGCAACGTCAGTTGCACAGCTAGTTGGAAGAGCCCGTGTGATCGCGTATCGGGTTGCATAATCAGTTGCTACTGCAATCCACCTATTGCCCGCAGTGGACGTAGGAAAAGGGCCAAGGAGATCAACACCCACACGGTAGAATGGCTCTGATGGTATGTCGAGCGGCTGAAGGCGTCCGGCAGGATGGGTAGTAGGTGTTTTCCGTCTTTGACAAAGATCACAGGCAGCAATATAACGGGAGACGTCGCGGTACAGCCCAGGCCAGAAGAAGCGCCGGCGAACTCTGTCATAGGTCCGTGAAACGCCGAGGTGACCGGCTGTCGGCATATCGTGAAGCTGGGCGAGAACAGTCTGACGCAGGTGAGGAGGAACGACGAGTAGTCTGTCGGGGCCGTCAGGACGCATGTTGCAACGGTACAATACACCATCATGAAGCTCAAACATTCTAAGGGAAGGGTCGGGCGTCGCGGATGTTAGCCTTTGGATGATATCGTGCAAGAAGGTGTCCCGCCGTTGCTCGATTCCAATGTCGTGAAAAGCGGACAGAGAGAAAACGTTGGTAGAAAGGTTGGCCGTAGAACTGTCTGGGGGGTCAACAGGATATCGGGACAAACAGTCGGCATCTTGGTGCAAGCGGCCGGTTTTGTAGACAACTGAGTAGTCGAATTCTTGGAGGCGCAGAGCCCAACGACCAAGGCGGCCTGAAGGGTCTTTCAGGGACGAAAGCCAACACAAGGCATGGTGATCAGTGATGACTGTGAATGGCCGGCCGTACAAATAGGGGCGAAATTTTCCGACTGCCCAAACGAGCGCCAGACATTCGCGTTCAGTAATGGAGTACTTGCGCTCAGCAGCAGAAAGAAGGCGGCTGGCATAGGCAACAACGCGTTCCCGACCTTGTTGTGTCTGGGCCAGGACTGCACCGATGCCATGACCACTTGCATCGGTACGGACTTCTGTTGGAGCTGATACGTCAAAGTGGGCGAGAATAGGTGGAGAGGTAAGCAGTTGTACCAGATTGGAGAACGCATCCGCTTGCTCAGGACCCCAGACGAAGGCAGCGTCTTTCTTGAGGAGCTGAGTGAGAGGGCGCGCGACGTCGGCAAAGTTTTTGACAAAACGACGGAAGTAAGAACAGAGGCCGAAGAAACTGCGAACGTCTTTGGAACAAGTTGGCACAGGAAAATCTTTCACAGCCCGTATTTTATCTTGATCAGGGCGAACACCGAAGGAATCAACGAGATGCCCGAGCACAGAAATTTCACGACGGCCGAAGTGGCACTTGGCCGAATTTAGCTGCAGGCCCGCCTTACGGAAGACAGATAAGATCTTCGATAGCCTTTCAAGGTGCGTCACAAAGGATGGAGAAAAAACGATTACGTCATCCAGGTAGCAGAGGCAGATGGACCACTTGAAGCCATGCAACAGGGCATCCATCATACGTTCAAACGTGGCGGGCGCATTGCACAAACCGAACGGCATCACTTTAAACTGGTAAAGGCCGTCGGGAGTGATAAAGGCCGTCTTCTCACGGTCCATCTCGTCAACGGCAATTTGCCAGTACCCGGAGCGAAGGTCGATTGAAGAAAAATATTGTGCACCGTGAAGGCAATCCAGGGCGTCGTCAATGCGTGGCAGAGGATAGACGTCCTTCTTTGTGATCTTGTTCAAATGCCGATAATCAACGCAAAATCGCCAACTGTTGTCCTTCTTCTTAACAAGTACAACAGGGGACGCCCATGGACTGCTGGAAGGCTCGATGATATTCCGAGAAAGCATTTTGTCGACTTCTTTTTGGATGATTTGTCGCTCAGTATGGGAGACGCGGTAGGGTCGCCGATGAATTGGTCTCGCATCGCCTGTGTCAATCCGATGTTTAACAACTGACGTTTGTCCGAGAGGGCGGTCGCCATGGTCGAAGATGTCCCAAAAGGACGCAAGGAGAGCGCGCAGTTCATCAGCATGTTGGGTAGGTAAATCGGGTGCAATCATCTGAGTTAAGGCACCTTGGTCTGATGGAGTAGTAGGGGAAGGTTTCTCTGCACACGAATCTCTGTCGTAACTTAGAGTTGAAATGTGGCAGTCGGCCGCCGGCATGATTTCCGCAAGTGAAATGCCACGAGGGAGAACTTGTGGACATAGGCCAAAATTCACGAGCGGTAGACAGGAGGCGTTGTCCGTTATAGTAACGAGAGTGTGCGGAAACGCAACGTTTTGCGAAAGCAGGACTTCAAGATTTGGAGACACTATATAGTCACCGTCGGGTACAGGTGGTACAGGTGAGACGCCGACGTAAGTAACTGTCCGTGGAGGAAGGCGAAGGTGGTCTGCGGAACAGAGCCGGCTTGGAGGGCAACCGGGAGGGTCAACAGCAGTAGGTAGAGCGAGTTGCACAACGCCGGCAGAACAGTCTATCAAGGCCGAGTGTTCCGACAAGAAATCAAGTCCCAAAATTAGGTCGTGAGGGCAATGTTCTAGGACGTAAAACATAACCGATGTGTGGTGTCCGGCGACGGTCACACGAGCTGAACACACGCCAATCACGGCAGCTGTTCCACCATCGGCAGTTCGGACCGCAGGGCTTGGGGCAGGAGTAACGACTTTTTTTAGGCGTGTTCTGAGGTCAGCGTTCATAACAGACACGTGCGCGCCAGTGTCAATAAGGGCCGTAACTGGTACACCGTCCACGTCTACACTGATAAGGTTCCGATGTGCGGGCAGGGTCAGTAGAGGATTTTGGCATCGGGTCGTGATTGCAGCATCACCTCTAGGAGCTGCTCCCGTCAGTTTTCCGGAGGTGAGCGCCGGAAGGAGCTTGGGGACGGCGATCGACGAGATGGGGGCGAGCGGGAAAAACGGCGTTGCGGCGAAGGTGAGCGGCTGAGTCGAGTGGGCAAAGAAGTGTCAGGCATGAGCGGCTGTGTTTGCGGCGATGAGCGTGGATCACCGGGAGGAAGGCGATGGGACGGAAAGTAAGGCCATGGTGTCGAGTTAGACCATGAACGGCAGTGACGAGAAATATGGCCTACACGACCGCAGTTGAAACATATTGGCCGGTCGTCTGGTGTGCGCCATTCCGCCGGGTTACGATAACGTGGGGGAGCGGAAAAACGTCGGTTCGGTGTGACAGCAACAGGTGGAGTTGGTGGAGCATATTCAGGTCGATGAATTGAGCAGATGTTGTTCAGGCCGACGTTGGCCAGTTCCTGACGTACGACGGACTGGATGAGGGAGACGGTGGCGTGATGGTTGTCGGAGTTGAGGGTTGGTGACGTGAGCGGAGCAGCGGCTTCGATTTCTCGGCGGACAAACGGACAACATCACTGGAACTTTCCGTAGAAGGCAGGCGGGGGTCTTCACAGGTGGATGTAGCAGCCGTGTTAGGTAGGCGTGTAAACTGGTGGAGAACACGGCGGCTCTTAGCTTCCTCAAAGCGCCGGCATTCGGAAATGATGTCTTGTACGGTAGACGAGTTCTTGAATACAAGCAGGTGAAAGGCATCATCTGCTATACCCTTGATGACATGGGCAACCTTATCGGCTTCCGACATCTGCGAATCCACCCTGCGGCACAAAGCAAGCACGTCCTGAATGTACGTAAGGTAGGATTCGGTGCATGTCTGAACGCGAGACGCGAGCTCTTTTTGGGCGGAGCGCTGACGTCCCAGAGGTCTGCCAAATAGCTCCCGAAGCTTTTGCTTGCATAACTCCCAGCTGGTCAGCTCTTCCTCGTGCGTTTCATACCAGACCTTCGCGGTGTCGGTTAGGTAAAAGATCACATTGGCCAGCATGAGCGTTGGGTCCCATCGCATACGTACGCCCACACGCTCGTATGTCTTTAGCCAGTCTTCTACGTCAACACTATCGGTGCCCGAAAAGGTACCTGGGTCTCTCGGGGGCTCCAAGATGAGGGTTGACGGCCCGGTTGGAGAACGCACAGTAGCCGCTGAAGGGTCGGCATTGTTGACTTCCGTCGCCATTGAAGAGGCAACTAGGCGCCCGCTGCGAAGCTTCGTCTTGCGTGAAGTTAATACCCCGCACCTTCCACCAAAGATGTTACGGGGAGAATATATTTACAATATATATACAGGGAATAAACTCAGCGGCTGGCAAGATGGCGCCCAGCTTGCAGGGTCTGTCAACGTCGTCTTTCTTGTCTTCTTCGTTGTCCTTTTTAGCCCGTTACAATATGTATGTTTATATTCTGTTATCGCGTTAAAAACACCGAACAAACATTAATATTAGCACCTCCGGTCTCACCGACAGCTCGTCTGCTCGTATAGTTGCGTGGTTCCGTTTCCTTCGCCATGCGCAGTGCCGAAAACGTGAATATTTCTGTGCTTTTGACCATCGCCGGTTCCGTTGAGAGTGGCAGCCGTTCGAGTGTTGCCTCGTCAGCTGAGAACTGCATCGTCGGCACGTTCTCACGACCGACCGAGGCACGGGCGCAGCGTGTCTCCGATAACAATGCTGGCGTCCGGTAATGGCGGCGCTTCGGAGTCGTCTGCCAGTGCCGTCTTACGAGGCGGTGTATCGGAGTATGGGACGAAACCGATCTCAGCTGTCATTCGTTCCAAACGAGCGCGCAGGTTTGCTTCCATGGTTGGCAGAGCGACGAAAACACTACGGCGTTCGATGTGCACACCCAACATTACCAAACCGACGCGCAGTTTTCAAGCACGCGCGATATCGGCTCCGCGTAGCCACTGTAGCTCCGCTCGACGAGAACGACGCAAGCCGACCGGAAGTGGCGGCACAGACCACGTGGTTGCGCCCAGACGTCAGAGAGAAAAAAATGAAGAAAAAAACTCCGTCGGCGCTCTTGGCGGAGCCTCGCTCCTCTGCGCTGCCTCCCTCGATTCGCTGCCTAGCTTTCCGCGCGCTCGCGGCGTTGAGTTGAGGGACAAAGCTGCGGAACGTGATCTCTATAATTTGGTAACACCACTTAGACTTGACGGATTCGAAAAATTTTTGCGGCATATGACTCGTGAAGAGTCATACGTCAATAATGAGACTATTCCAATATAACTAAGAAAGGTGTTGCAGGGCCCCTTTAAGATACAAGATACTTCTATCGCAACACAACCGTGCGAAACAATAATCGCTGGCTAAGCTCCGCTTCTCAAACTGGTACTGGTGCCACCAAGCCATCTGAATAAGTCTTAGGGCAGTGACGCAATATTATTTTTCCACCAGAGTCATCCAGTGAGGGCAGAAGAGGAGGAATACAAGCGCGCGGACGTCTACGCCGAGCCCACGTACCTTTCGTTTGCTCGATTTTCCTTTCTTTTTAGTTGCGCCAATGCCGCGGCACTTGCTCTTAGCCACTGTCCTGCGCCGCGTCTATCGAGCAAATTCTGATGTTGCTACAGTGTCGTTATTGAAGATTCTCTTGCGTCTTGCATCTTGCTCCGTAACGAAATGTGATGCGGGCAAGAATGGGGTTCCTTTGCGTCGCGTGGATTTTACATATCAGCAATTTGAAGTATCTCGTGGATGTAAGTTTGACTTGCATGTCATAAATTAACTTATATGCAAATAAGAATCGAACAACGTTAGCACCACTGGTACTGATGCTAGATCTAAAAGTGCAAGCGTTTACGTAACATCAAATATCTTGGCGTACCACGTTTTCCACTTCTTGCTACATTTATTCAAAGAATTTATGAAATCATAATTTGATTATTAGCACAAGTGCTTTCTTAGTTGTCATTTTGCATCCCTTACATTACCTAAGTGCCTGCACTGTTTTACCGGTCTGGTCACTGTAGTATGTCTTTTGTAACACGCTCCCAAAATAAGATCTTTGCTTTATTCTTCTGTCTACTTTATTTCCACTACAGTTTACACATTTACACGTTGGCAAGGCGATTTTGAAAACAAATATATAATTATGTGGGTGTACCTTGAGTAAACAGTACAAAAAATTCTGCTTACCGCTTAGGAAAATAGCGAAATTGAGTTTGCATTATAATAATGGAAATCATTAGGAGCCATCTTAAAGATGTTAGGGAAAAAATTCGAGAAACTTTGTTTTACTGAATGCTCTGTTTTGCTCATGAGCGTCCCAACGAGCCGTTTCAGGCAATTTTCCATAGGCACTGAATTTTCGATTGTCTCAACAGGTAAGTTGACAATACTTCATGCTCATAGCTATTAAGGGCGCCGTCTGTATTGTGTTTCTGTACTCAATGTGAATGTTTGATACGCAACCTCTATTTTACTTATATTTATTTTCTCGTCTCAGGCTTTCGTAAATACTTTTCGCATTACTAATCGCCACGTAATGGGAGCTGCAAGTGGCAATAGCGCGAATAGCCACGGTGTCTTGCGACGTTCTGTGGAACTGTACAATACGTCTGAGACGTTTCTGTGTTGCACATGTTCTCTCGTTGAAGAAAAATCGCTAAAAAATGCACGTTAGTGACTATATCAACAAAGAATCCTTTATGCCAGCAGATAAGTAGTATATGAAAATTTATTGCAGTTTTACTTCACCTACGTATACACCAGGGGTCTCAAACTGAGCTTATAGCCAGCGGGCCGCAGTCGCGAAATTTAGTTGAAAGGGCCGGGACGGTGAAGATGGTGGGAGAGAGTTTGAACAAAATGACGTTTGAAAGGAAGCCTTTTCCATATCTCATATATAGGTCATTTCTGAAGGGGATTTGGAGTCAGGATTCGAGACACATTGATACCGATGTACAGAATGACTGATACCTGGACGCGGATTCTGAAATATAGAGTTTTTGTTCCCCGGTTATGTTTCAGCACATGGTGACCAGATGTTCTCCTACGAAAGGAATGCTTGAGACCAGTCATGTCTGTGCAGCTCAAGAACATACTTATTTAGAAAATAAATACAAATGAGACGAAGACAGTCATGTGTGCGGGACGGGCCGCTAGCCAAAGGTCTCAAACTCTTAGTATACACCATGCGTCGTCGTACCCCCCTCCCGCAAGAAAAAAGAAAAAAAAATGTCGCTACTAGCGTTGTTGCTGCTGTACACCTGTCCGGATATACGGTATTGTGCAGGCTGTCTCTTACGGACAAGGTAAAAGTCCACACCGGTATTTGCGCCGTCGTGCGAAGGCTTCTTATTGAAGTTATTGTGATTATATGGCAAGCTGCTAGATGGTCGGCAAGCAGTGCGAATCAAGTACCGCTGTCAGCGAAGTGTACAGAGAGTTGTCCTGTGAAGAAGCTAAAACAAGCCCCGATAAGTTGTTTTAGAAGGAAACTAATGTACTTTGAGCAAGAAGGGCAATACTTTTGAGATAATAACAGACATTTCATTCAAGTGAAACAAAATAGGTCACAGTTAAGAAATTATGAAGCAGGCATTTTCGTGCATAGGCGTTTGCTGCTACATTATATAGATCTATAACAAATTTGAGATTGTATCGAAGTATCTTAAGATACAATTGCCAAGTATCGTATCGGATACAATTTTTGCGGCAGTATCTTGTATCTGTATCTCCAATACTTCTTACCTGAGTATCTTGTATCGTATCGCGATACAAATTCAAAGTATCTTTGCCCAGCCCTGGCCAAGACCGTCTTCGCCTTCTTTCGGTCCTCGTCTACCTTTAATAGGATATCTGACGCACGAGGAAGACACGTGTAAACACAGTACAACGACAGCAGCCCGCGTACACGCGTTAGAAAAAAAAAAGCATGGCGCTAATGTCTTCTGTAATCTAAACGCAAAGGCAAATAAGAGCCTCAAAGATTCGCGCACACAATCTCGGAGGCCGTGACGCGTCTCTGGAGGTTTATTCTGACCGTAAGGAAAGTGTTTTTCTTAGCCGTGATTCTGACGATTTGGCGGTGCGGCGCGCATGCCCACGCTTGCGTTCTCGCGCTCGCACGTGCTTGGCGCGCCTTCCGCGACAGCGCGGACAGCACCTCTTCGTAGCTTGGCGGTAGCGTACGTTCGTATCAAACGTCGCTGGGTGAAAATCAGTTCGCAACGACCGTACTCCATTACAATGCAGGGCAATGGGTCTTGGCCGGGACCGACGAAAAATTCGTATCACCCCGAAATTCGTATGAGCTGTGATCGTATCACCGGGGTTTCACTGTAGATTATTTACCATTAGAGTCAGCAAACATAAAAAATATAAAAGGTACGAAACTATTGCTACTAAGATGCAATCAAACAGGGCAGCAATGTGGCATTATAGCGGCATCACAGAAAATAGAGCATTGCAAGCTAGCAGAGTTCACTGTTTTCCGATCGTGTCATACAATAGCGAATGTTGAAAACTAGGGCTCTTTTTTACAGGGAAGTAACTGTCGTGCTTTAAACACGAGTTATTTGTGCAACGGCTTAGTATGACCAAACTGAGCAAGCACCTCGTTGGACATCTGCAGTCGATGCCGTGTCGATCGGGCGCGATATACTACAAAGATCGAATCAATGTGTGTGTTTTCAGTGATATTATGGAGTAATGATCAATTGCAACGTGGTCAGTGATATCCCTTCTAAGTACACATGGTTTGTTTACGTGTCGCGATAGATTGCAATTAATACAATTTTGGAAACGTGCACCGCGGTGCACATTTCCAAAAATGTATTAATCTCGATCCTTTGGCCGCGGATTAAATTCTGTTCTCGCATAATGTATGTAAGTGAAAGAACGTCCACAAATATTTTATCAACGCCCACTATTGGATATTTAAATACAAATGCACCAGTGCGCACCGCGATCACTCATAGTGCTGTACTTTCCCAAATAAGCATCTTCAACTGAAGCCAGCACAATCCCAGTTCCAACCAGTAGCCTTGCAGTCCCAACTGGAACCAGTTCCTACTGGGACCAGTTCAAGACCAGTGGCCTCATATTGGAACCAGTTTGATCCCAGTTCAAGACCAGTAGCGTTCTACTGGAACCAGTACGGTATCAGTTCAAGACCAGTAACTTCCTGTTGGGACCATTAGAAACCAGTAGCCGACCAGTTGATTACCAACTGGGACCAGTTGAAACCAATAGAAACCAATAGAAGCCAGCAGAAACCAGCAGAAACATATTCACCTGGGCCTCTCTGTTTCCTTCACCTTCTTAACCGATGTTTCCTTTTGGCTTGGTATTCTGCTGTTGTCTAAATACTTGCTTGACAATTTTCAAGTTCGCTTCCTCCATTTAGTATCAACATTCTTCATCTACAAGTAGCTGAAAACTTTCCGAGCCCAACGCTCCTCTCCCATTTTTCTCAATCCCTCCTCAAATTCTATCTTGCTGCTATAGCTAATTCCCTGCCCTCGAACGATGTCCATCCCATGTCACCCTGTACCCCCTGATTTGGGGTATTCCCGTGTGCTCCCAAAGCAAGCCTACCTATGCCACGTTGTTTAATTTCCAATCTTGCTTGAACCTCTGATCTCATGCACAAGACCGCATTGCCGAACGTCAAACCTGGGACCATTACCCCTTTCCAAATCCCTCTCATAACGTCATACCTATTGTAGTTCCACAGTGCCCTATTTTTCATTACAGCTGCATTCCTGTTGCCCTTAGTCATTACGTATCTTTCGTGCTCCCTTAGGTACTCAGCCCCGTTGTTTATGACATGTGGAAAATAGGGATGCTTACGAAATCATCACTGGAGACCTACCGAACTTTCAAGCAGGAAATTGCAAAAGAAAAGATCTACGATAATTCTCGGGGTAGTTCTCTGCTGTTTGAGGCCAGGACGGGAGTATTGCGGACCAAGACGTACCGAGCCAAATACGAAGGCACAGACACGTTATGTAGTGCGTGTGGAGAGGAGGAGGAGACAGCTGAACATTTGATAATGTTCTGTAAAGGACTTCACCCTACAGTCCAAGATAATGGCGCGGAATTTTTCAAAGCATTGGGGTTTAGGGACAGTGAAGGCAAAATAGACTTTAAACGAGTAGAAATAACCAGGAGGAGGCTAGCCGATTGGTTGCTACAATCAAGGCACGAGGCCTCCGAGATGGCGGGCGCGCGGCGGGTTTCTCTCCGGCCGTCCCAATCGCCGCGCTCCCCAGCAAAAAAACGAACATCGCGTCGCGCGCCCGGCTACCGCGAGATGACGCGCTCACTTGGACATAGAGGCCATTCAGGGTGACCTGGGATGGTCCTCATTTGAGGCACGCGAGGCGAGAAGTAAGGCTACATACGAAGGACGCCTGCGACTCATGGACGACGAACGGTGGCCCAGGCGAATGTTCAGATATGCGAGCCTAACCGGCACACAAACGCAGTGGTGCAGACGCCTGGGCAACCTGAAAAGAAAGTTTGGCTTCTCTGCAAAACCTGTGATTGAGGACAAGATGTACAAGTGGGCCCATGCCGTGAAGACGCAGGTGTGTGAGGAGGAGACGGAGCAGTGGCGGCGTGCCATGGAAAATAAATCCACACTGCTCACATATCGCACTCACAAGGCTGACATTGGCACGGAGACCCTTTATGATAACAGCGGTGGCGATGCACTCCTTTTTGAGGCACGTGCAGGAGCGCTGCGTACATTAGCATACCGTCGCAGGTTCGACACATCTGTGGACGTGGCCCGGGCCATATGCCGAATATGCGGCGTTGAGGAGGAGACCACAGAACACCTCGTCCTCCGCTGCGCTGACTTGTGCCCGGGTCACGTAGAGGGCACCACTTTCCCGCTGGCACTGGGATTCCGAGGAGATACGGCGAACACAGCGGTGGCCAGAGCCGTCGACGTCACAAAACAGAAATTGGTGGAGTGGTGGCGCAGAACGCGCAGACAATGCTGACGCGCAGACAATGTAGACGTTCAGACAATGTCAATGTAGCCGGTCTGCAAGGAGACACTGGCTGGCTGTTGCAAACGTGACATTTCGGTATGTGTGTGTCTATCACTTTTTTTTTCTTTTCTTTCTTTTTCGGTTAAGGCACTTGACAGCTGCCTACCAGTTACAAAGGGCAGGACCACAATTCATCATCACCGGCGGCAGCGGAGACCGCGGCAGAAAGCAGAGCGCGCGGGATTACAGCGTGCGCATGTTTTCTTTTCTTTTTTCTGGGTACGAACAAGCATTGCCGCCGGGATCTTCTGGATGCACTGAAGGCAAGTATTTTTTTTTCTGTTACTGCATTTCTTTTGGCCAAATTTACGGAGAAACGCACTGCAACTGCTGAATTTTCCTGATATAAATTATTGTAAAGAGGTATCAATTCATCTGTGGTAGTGCTGCTTTTTTTTTTCTTTACATTCCATTTTGTCTCGGCGCGAAATACCTTGATTTGAGAAATATACAGGGGCGTTCTAGCATTCTTCCTTTCTGCAGACGTGTATGGGTGAAACCTGGGCTAATTTTCGTCGTTGCATCGTATTGCCCTCCTATCGAGACACATCGTTTTACTATTTGATCGCGTACGGATATTTATGAGTTGGTCAACCGAAGCACGGTTACGCTCAAGATACTGAGTGCCCTGGTGATGTCACTGAAGTAAGATGATAAGTAATTTTGCCGGAATATTGTTGAAGGCTTCGATTAGCCGACCTACATTTACTCCACACGTCGTTCACAGTGAAAGTGCCTGAGTTGTCATCGCCTCCTTTTTCGTCATCCGGATTTTGCTTACGTTTTGGTAGCACAATGGCAATATCAGTATCGTGTTCATTTACTGTGCTCTCGACTGCATCCGAATCAGTCATCGATCATAAATGAACAAAACGCGCCTGCAACCATTCCGTGGTCGTCGCAGAACCGGCGACTTTCAGTCTAGACTAGAGCACTGCACGGGCCCGGTCCGGCCCGCGGGCCGGGCCGGGCCGGGCCGTCCGAAGCGTTTTGCGGCGGGCCCGGGCTGGGCTCGGGCTTGAAAGTGCGGGCCTGGGCCGGGCCCGGGCTTGAAGCCGCGGGCCTGGGCCGGGCCCGGGCTTGAGGCTGCGGGCCGGGCCGTACTCGGACCCGCTCATTAAAAGGCGTAAGTCGGGCCTTCGAGCACAAGCGAATGTTATGCATTCCATGGTCTAAGGTATACTGAGCCAAGCTGAAGTGACACGTGTGTGTATATATGTATATATATATATATATATATATATATATATATATATATATATATATATATATATATATATATATATATATATATATATATATATATATATATATATATATATATATTAACAACACTAACAATGGGCCAGATCACGGTTGTTCCCTTGGGAGGCATAAAGATTTCGGTCTTTTATTCGAGGTTGACACATACGATACATTTCATTTATATTCCTTGGTATTACGTGCCAAAACCACGATATGATTACGAGGCACGCCGTAGTGGCACCGGATCAATTTCGACCACCTCGAGCCGCGAACAAATAAGCCTCTTCTTTCCTTCGCTTCCGCGCATTCAAAACTCATTAAGAGGGGCATCGCGAACTTGTGTTTTCAAAATGCCCTGACCAAATCGTGTCACCACAAGATGGTTTCGACACCCAAAGCAAGCGTCTAAATGACGCGGGCTACCCAATTCTGCTACAGGTAGCCGAACGCATTCTCAAGGAGTCTCGCAAAGAAAACAGGCGTCAAGTTTCCGAGTACTCAGGCTGCAAAGTAGGTCTGATTCCTTACATGCACACAGTTTCTCACAACTTAAAAAAAGTGGCCCAGAGGGCTAACGTACGCGTCGTTTTTTCAGCGCCCAAAAAACTAGGGGAGCTTTGCAAGCTAACTTGTCCAAGAAATGTTGCTCCCCCAGCTTGTGATAAGAAACGCCACGTTAGATTCGTTGATTGTGTATCCTGTGCCATCTACAAGTTTTCTTTATCCTGCGGGATGTACTATATTGGGCAGACAAAACGGTGTCTGAATGACAGATTGCGCGAGCACTGCTATAACGCGAGAAATAAGCTTACGGCGGGAGGGTTCCTGGCGGCACACTGCAAAGGCTGTGGGTGCTCCCCTGATCTGTATAGCTGCATTGTTATCGGTAGGTCTAGGGATCGGCTCACACGGGAGATAAAAGAAGCCGAAGCTATAAAAGAATTAGGACACGTGTGTGTAAGTTCGTCATCGATTTCCTTCTCGGAAAAGGAGATGACCTTCCTTGGTTTAAGAACACGTGCAAGATGAGTTGTGCTTTCTCGCGGATGTATAAAATGGGTGTGATTGGCATGAAATAAACAGATGGAAGTTTAGCGCCTACCTATCTCTACGTCTGTGTCCTGTCCCTTTCTTTTATGTGCCGCGCTAATACACGCTACGTTCAACGTTACTGATCTCCCCGCAGTCAGGGCAGCTAGACTCGAAAGCCTCTGGAGAGACGATGCTGAGGAAAGATAGACTAGGATAAGACCTAGTCTGTAGCATTCTAAACGTGATGGCCTGAGGTCTAGACAACTTGCGGTGCGAGTGCCGAGTTTGTTCGGCTCAGTTAGCGTTCCCCTCCAGCGTGCGCTCGACCTTATTTCTTTGTAACGCGCTCATGCTGCGGCGTTTGCGCGGTTTTTTATCTTGCGTGCATGTACGCTGGCGTTCTGCGTAAAGACAAAATTTTGGCGTGGAAGTGGAAATGAATATTTCATTAAATAGCAGTGATTTATTAATTGAAGTTGCAGACAGTGCTGTCTTTTTCTTTCTTTTTTTTTTTTTTTGTTAGAGAAAATGCTGTGAGGCCCTGTGTCTTCTATTTAATTTCAGGAATATGGCATACTGCTGTGTACCCCTCTACACCTGTTATACAATGCCTTTAAAGTTTCCGTAAAGAAGGAAGTGCCTGCAAGTTGTTAATAAAGGAAATATAAACAAAGTGTTCCTAATGGAAAATTTGAGTGCTGCTGTACGTGTGTTTTCATTTTGCTATATGTTGTTACACCGAAGGAAAAAATGCACAAAGGAAGTAAGCACCGATACCTGCTTTTTGCGATACTGCTTCCAAACGGACTGCTTCCGTCGCAGGCCTTAAATCTAGCTTAGAACATTATCAACATATCTATTGTGGGCTCGGGGCCAGTGGTCGGCCGAAGCCCTCAGAGAACACGTAGGCGACAAGAAAAACGCGTTTAATTTACGAAGGCCCGGCAACGACTGATCGGTCTTTAGCAAGGTGTGTGACCGGGCTAGTTGGTATTCCATATTGACGTGAACAGCGCGTGTAATACACAAGGACGAAGAAACGACGAGGACTAGCGCTGACTTCCAACTGAAATTTATTAACACAAACATAGAAAAACGAGAACAAGTAGGCACACGTGATCAACGCTCATTTGAATTGCGCATGACGGCAGGCATGGAGAGGGAACCAAGAACCAAGAAGAATTAATAAGCAAAAACCACAAAACCGCGAAAAGACGTCAGGAGAAGCAACCGGAGTATGTCTAGGTTATCTGGCCGGATGAACTTAGGTAATCTATTTCTTTTTCAGTGAGGGCGATTGAAGGTTTGCTGATACAATTGCCTTTAGCGATGGCAGCAGCTTCAATGATTATGTCGTTTCTTCGTCCTTGTGTATTACACGCGCTGTTCACGTCAATACGGTCTTTAGCGGCAGGGCGAGCGCGAGCCCCGGGAGTCATCACGCCCACCCTCATCATGGTTCTTTATTTTTTTCTCCTTCGCTAGCGCCCCCATACTCAAGGGCGTCCGCAGAACTTATTGCAGGGGTGTGCAAGGGGGGGGGGGGATCCAGCACTGACAGCTTTCACTGCCATGAAATCACCGGTAAGATTAATCAATAGTGTGCAACGCGCGAAATTGGTTGGAAATAGAGAAGGCCGGGACCTGAGTGTGCTAATCAAGCTGTGTAGCTCATTGCTACCACATAGAAAAATATTATCCGAAACTCCAGGGAGGGGCAGCTGCCCCCCCTTGCACCCCCCTCCGGACGCCCACGCCCATACTATACAGCCCGCAAATTTCGAAGTATAGTAAGTTTCTAGCACATGCGGATCTCTTGCAGAGGCATCGCTTTTCTAAGTGCTCTAATAAAGGCGGCGCAGATTACAGCAAAAAAAAAAAAAAAGGCCCGTTTGAGAATCGATCGGCCCCGGCATTGACTTGGCCTCTCGTACACCTTGAACAGACATTTCCAAATCAGCGCAAGGTTAATAAAAGCGCAAAACCATTTTTTCCTCGCCACATGCAAGCTGCACCAACAGCGCGGCAGCTTTTCCGATCCGATCCCAAGTAAGTGCGCTGCGGTGCGGAGAAAAGAGCGCGCCGCGCCCACCTCGGGAAATACGCTCTCTCCGTGCGATTGGGACGGCCGGAGAAAAACCCGCTGCTAGAGGTGTGCGCCGTGGCGGTTTCGACCGGCGGCGGCGTGGGGGTCGTTCCGAGTCGGCGGCGGCGGCGTCGTCGGCGCACGCCGGGTACATCATCGGCGGCGGCGCACGGCCACTTTTCGTCGGCGGCGGCGGCGCCGGCGGCGTGGAAACCGAAACCACAAGTCCTAAAACCTATATTTCACTGCATCCTCTTTGCCAAACTGGCTGAAATTCAGGACTTTTAACACTAAGGGCTGAGAAAACCGCACAGAGAGATGTATTGAAAGTCAGAGAACTGGAAAACGTTTCGTAAATGTTTTGTTTTTCAGCCCAGATATTGAAAAAAAAAAAAAGAAGGGGACTTGTCTCAGCAAAAGGGAGAGTTGGGCTAGTTGGTTGGTGTTCATATTGTTCATATTGAACAGCGCAAAAAACGAGACACAATGAAGAGACTGCACAACACGAGAGCTGACTGCAACTAAATGCTTTATTCAAGCACAAAGAAAAGAAAAAGAAAAGAAGGAAACAGAAATGCGCGCGCACCCTAAGCACATGACAAGAGATTGCAGGCATACAGCAAATTTAAGTATTGTCCAAGTAAGCCATCTCACAATCGAGCAACGCAATCGATGGAGTGCTGACACGTGTCACCATTTTTGCTGATAACAAAAGCTTCAGCTATCTCTCTGATTCGCCTCATTGTGTCCAAAAACAGTGGTCGTGCGGCAGAACTCCGGTGAGCAGCCACAAGCGGCACAGTGGGCGGCCAAATGCGAATACGGCGCACACTTGAGAGAGCTATGATCATAGGCGTGCGCACAGGGGGGGCGGCCGCGCCCCCTAATCACCTAAGAGGGGGGGGGGGGCGCAAAATCTGCCCGGTACATTGACCCTTCTAGTCACCCAAGAGGGGGGGGGGGCAAAATCTGCCCCATACATTGACTTAGTAGAGTGGGGGGGGGGGGGGGCGCTGCGACGAACCTTTGCCCTCCCTGAGATGCTCGCGCAGGCGAATGTTGAGGCAGCGCCCCGTTTGCCCCACGTACACTTTACCGCACGACATCGGAATTGAGTACACTACAACTGCAACTGCCTTTCACTGGGCTCTGGGGTCCTACCTGTATAATAATAACCAGTCATTATATGTATGTTACACAATAAAACTGATTGATTGATTGATTGATTGATTGATTGATTGATTGATTGATTGATTGATTGATTGATTGATTGATTGATTGATGCGTACGTTGCTTTTGCAAGGGACGAACTGCATGCGGTGTTTACGTGCTCCCTTCATTATCACCACTTTGTGATCGGTGAAATGCAGGGAAAGTGTCCGCTCCCGAGCGAAAGAGAAAGCGCGCAAGAGCGAGCGGGTTTTATTATAACGCTCCCCTAGCGTACGTCGCCGCACTAAATCGAACGATTGCCTTCCACCAATGACACGCGCCATATGTGACGTCATTCCTATTTTATAACAGACTTCTTTTTAATGTGTACGTAAACGATGTGACTGAACTAAATAATGACTCTTCCATTGTAACGTACGCGGATGACACAAGTCTGTTCGTAACCGGCCATGATATTAATGAAGTTTTTACTAAGTCTCAAAAAGCCCTTTCAGGTCGAATACTAACTTGCTTAAAATCAACGCCGGCAAAACTAAAGCCATCTTATTTAGGGCCAAAAACAAACATGCACGTCTACCAGCAGACTTGTGTCTTGGTGGGAGTGTAATCGAGCTTGTGGAAAAGCATATTTCGCTTGGCGTCGTCCTTTCTGCTGATATGACGTGGACGGCTCACTTTGACTATCTTTCTAAATCACTGTCTTCAGCTACGGGAGCGCTATCGCGGTGCCGCCATTTCTTTCCTAGCAAGATCAAAACGCAAATATATAACGCTCTGTTTAGCGCTCGTGTAAACTTTTGTACACTTGTGTGGGGAACAACTACGCAAACAAATCTGCGTAGAATCCTCTTGTTACAGAAGAATTTAAGCATTACGATGCATCGCTAACGTTTCCTACGCTCATCCCACTAAAGAATTTTTTCTCCGTTATCAAGTAATAAATGCCACTCTCATGTATCAGTACCGCATATTGCATTCGTTTTTCTTTTCAAACAAAAGTACTATGAACTTTCTAAGTAATAACTGCGGGTTAAAAAAACAGATAAGCGATCCAAGAACCAGAGGCCACGAGAAATGGTTAGTACCGTGTTAAGGATTTCCCCTAGCCTCACGCGGGGACCCCAACCACCAGTAGCCTCACCCCGGGTCTCCAAAGACGAAACATATCTCAGCATTGGGACGCAGGTTGTCTCTCACAGCCCCCCACGCAGGCACGCAGTCCTACCCTCCTGTCAACGTAACTGTACCCCACACCGCCCTCTCAGGCACGGCAGAAACAGCGCGACGGGGTTGGGGGGCTTTCCTGGAAAGGCATCTGGACTGCGCACGTGGCGTTCAACAAGTGAAAATGGAAGCAAAACAGAAGAAATACCACGAGGGTGAGAGAGTGGCCGGTGCGGGGGAACTTCGGAGACGACTCAGACGAGGCAGATACTTTTGAGCCACGAACCAAGAATCACGTCTCAAGGCAGTTGTAAATTCTGTAAATAAACTTCTTGTTCTAATTGTAATCGAAGCTTTCATAACATACCGCGATGGCGCACAACTTATGGCGAGCAATCACTGGCTTTCAATGTACCGTATCTTTTAAACAAATATGAGAAGCAGGGTATCGATTTCAACAATGTTTGTAAAAAAAAAGTTGCGTGATTATTTTATGTCTGAACTGTACTGAACAGTGGTACCTGTTCTTACCACCACACACTTCTTACACCGTACAATGTAATATTTTTTTTAAACAATTGTGCGGAAAAAATGTTTCGATATAAATCTGCTCACAGCAAGCACGTTTTAAATGTACGTATCATGATCCGACGTCATTTTTAGTATACTTACCTTTCCGTTTATGTATGCACGTGTATACAGTGTATATATGTATGTCTTACGTCTACCAGTATTCTATGTCCTTAGTTGTTTTTTTTTACTACTTTAAATATCCTTTCTTCATTAAGTACCCTATGTTGCCTAGAAATGTATGTGTACACTGCCTTGTGTATGGGCCCCCAGGCACCTTCAAGCTGCATTTCGCCGCTTTTCGCCTGGGGTGACCCCCAAGTTTATGTCGGAAATAAATTTTCTTGATTCTTGATACTGTGCCCACTCGCAGCTGAGGACAATTTATCAATTCTGGCACACAGGGTATTCAGCTTATTCTTAGCGGAAAAGTGGACGTCAATATTAAACTTGTGTGCAATCTTTTTAATACGGTGAGAAAGGCCATGAATATACGGGATCACCGCCAGTTCGTTACCCTTTCCCCGTTTGTCATCTAGCGGTTTTGCTGGACCCTTTCTATTTCTAACTTTGTTGATAATTTTTAATGACGCAGAAACAATGGCGTCAAGAGGGAAGGCCGCGTGTTTCAGACGCTGAACTTGAGATAGAGGCTAGAGGACATTTTGTGGACACAAGATTTGGTTAGGGCAGAAAAGTTTTTGGACACAATGAGGCGCGAATCAGAGAGATAGCTGAAGCTTTTGCTATCAGCAAAAATGGTGACACGTGTGTCAGCACTCCATCGATTGCGTTGCTCGATTGTGAGATGGCTTACTTGGACAATACTTAAAATTGCTGTATGCCTGCAATCGCTTGTCATGTGCTTAGGGTGCGCGCGCATTTCTGTTTCCTTCTTTTCTTTTTCTTTTCTTTGTGCTTGAATAAAGCATTTAGTTGTCAGTCAGCGCTCGTGTTGTGCAGTCTCTTCTTTGTGTCTCGTTTTTTGCGCTGTTCAATATGGATTTATCTCAAGTCACGTACAGTGTGTAGCAGTAGTTTCTGGCGTTTCACGTACCGAGACCACGATGTGTACATGATCGAGGCAAGCCACAGTGCTCCGGAAGTTTCGACCACCTGGGGTTCTTTGACGTGCACTGTTGGCATCGCATGCATACACGCACGGGCATCTTGCATTTAGCGTCCGTCAAAATGCGAACACCGCGGGTAGGATCGAACACGCGTCTGTTGGGTCAGCATCAGAGCAGGGTACGTGCCGCGATGGCTACGCGTAGTGAAGTGTGGCTCTTAACCTATTCGAAATTATCTTCCTGAAATCTGAATTCTACGTGGTGAAAGAAGGCTCTGTCTGTAGAATTTGTGGGCGCGAAAGGTGTAACACTTCTTTCGTTCAGTTCGCGCGATGGTGAAAACCTTCCGCACGTGCCTGTGCATGATGGGAAAATAGCGGGAGAAGTGGGGGGCGGGGGTTGTAATGCGGCCGATTGACGATAATCTTGATGATATTTAGTGATGTCCTTAAGAGGGAACAAGACAACAAAAGGATAACAACCAGACAGGACAATAAGTGCTGGACTTACAACTAAATGTTTATATTTGGCTTCACAAATTTCACGTTCAATCTTATTCTTCCTTTGCCAATGACAATCACTGATTTGAAATCAGGGGCGCAGCCACAGCCTTTGCAGTGCAGACTGCAGAGGTTAAATTTCAGTAGAGTACCGAATTCCCTTGTCATGCGGCCGCGTCTACATCGGTCAGACGGGCCGAAGGAGATGCCTGAATGACAGATCGCGTGGACGCCGAAATCTACTCCCCACAGGCACTGGTGGAAACTAATTACCTCTACACTGCAAAGGCTGTGGCTGCGCCCCTGATTTCAAATCAGTGAGTGTCATTGGCAAAGGAATAATGAGATTGAACGTAACATTTGTGAAGCCTTCGAAAAAAAAAAAAAAACATGGCAACGTGTTTTGTGATCTAGTGACCGCTCAGTTTTCCTTACAGATAAACAATTCGCATTTCTAGATAGCGGGTGCACGGGACGTTGATATTTTGGTATTTCGTGGAAACGGGCTGTTTGTACCACTTTGACACGTTTCTTGGCTTTGTAATTAGTTGTGCAACTGTGACACGTCTCAGGTAGCCTACAAGATGTATGAAGTTGGGCATGTTGGTATTGCATAACTGATAACGTAGCGCAGAATTTGACACGTACATGACAGGAGAAGGGACGAAGACGTACGAGCGCTCGTGTTCGTCCCTTCTCAACTGTCCTAGATGTGTAAAATTTTGCGCAACGTGATCAGTCAGATAGCCTATTTACGCATGCGCTGCTGGTTCATGTGTGTGAGGGCTTTCTTCAATAAACATTCAGTTGTAAGTCCAGCGCGCGCTTGTGTTGCTCTCCTTCGCTGTCTTCGTGTTTTTTGTTGTTGTTGTTTCCTCTTAAGAATATTATGAACCAACTCGCCCAGCAAGCTACGTTAGTGATGTCCTGTTTCCGTTAGTGATGTCCTGTTATCAGATCTAGATAGTTGAATTTAGTCCGAGATAGGAAACGGACGAAGGAAAGGCAGAAGATAACTCAGTTTGATATCCTGGCGTGGAGCATCGCCCGGAATGCAGGACAAAGCGGAGGAAACACAAGACATTATACACCCGTACCCACACTTTAGTGTTTTGTCCGCATTGTCCTGTTCTGTGCGTTACTTCACACGAACTATATGGTGACCACCATATCGTCCAACTGTCGACCTTGCTGAACCTGCCACCCTTGGGGATCCTTTCTGTTCTGTTACAATATGTTGTGCATTTCGTCTATTGTCCTTTTCTCTTTCTTTCTTCATTAAAGGCTTATCCTCCATATATTCCAGTTTCTTAACTGATTTTTTTTTCTAAATATATACCCTAAACAGCTATGGCTTATTTAGACTGCTGAGCAATATAAGCGATTAATTCCTTCCATCTGCATCGAATCAAAGTCAAGCTTGTACAATAGGTTAACCCAGAGCCGTATATTCCCTTTGGGAGAGTTCGGCGCTCTTTTGATCTCGCCGCCAGTCTGGCAACTGCTGCACTACAGTCTGGCAACAGCGCGCTTCCGCGCCGCCGATGCCATTTCGTGCCGAGGTTTCTCGTGATGCTGTACCCGTGACGTCGTTGTCGGCATTTATGCTTCCTCTGTGACCGACCTGGTGTGTCTTTGCTGCTGCTCGTGCACGTGTCGGCTGCGTGGAACATCGTGGACCTGCACGGACATGGGGGCTTGCAGCGCAGTAGGCTGCTCTAAAGGCTCTGTTATACTCCGACGTGCGTTCGCGTCAGCTCGCGGCGGCGGGAGTTGGCGACGCTAGGTTCGTCACGTTAAGACGCGAAAACAGAGCACTCTATACTCCCACTTGCGCGACGCACTACGTCGCCTTGACGCATGCGCAATTGAGCGCACTCGGCGTCCCTTGGTCCCTTCTTCACGTAGAGACACAGACGCAGTTCAGTCTGGATAACGTCGCCGGCGTGGAATGCAGCATGTCGCATCTCGCGCCGGCTGCAGCAGGGGCGCGTTGACGGACGCTGGGCGCGTCAGTCGCATCGCGCGTTGGCCTATAGAGTGCTGCACGTTTGTTAGCGTAGCGTCACTGTGCCGAGCGTGCGCGCGCGTCGACGTTACGCTGGAGTATATCAGCCCATTAACTCGCTGAAGAAAGGGTTCGCCAAAGACGGAGCGTTGCGGGCGCACGCCAACGCGAGCTTACAGCGCCGCGGCACAAAATGGCGGACAGCGCCGCCGCTAAATTTGGATAGTTGTTGGCTCCGCCCCTCCGCCGAACTCTCCGAAGGAATATACGGCTCTGGGTTAACCCACTGATCTCCACTAGGAGGAGCTGGATGGCGCATCGAGCACGCGGGCGTGAAGCCACCGGAAGCCGCCGTTTTTGTCCCGGAAAAGAGCTTTTCTCTTCTTTTTTTAAAAGAAATACCTGCTTGTAGCGCAGTAAACTGTACGAATCGACCGGAAAAGTCGTCCGGGAAAACATTTCACGTGCATGTACCTCAAAGTTGCATTACTTTTTACGCATTTTGTACGTTGCAGCACTCCGCCGTATTCGGACGGTGTCGGCACGGCGTCTGTCATCTTTTGTGTAGCTTTCGTCGGCGTCTAAAGTGAGGCGTAATCGCAGAGTTTGAAAAAATAAAAAATAAAAGCGATCATAACAACAGCTGCCACCCGAGAATATTTGAATTGCGCGACTGAGACGCACAGAAGACGCCGGCTTCCGGGACAAACAGGGCACCTTCCGGTGGCTTCACAAGCGCCCGCCTCGCAGAGCGAGGATGCGCCGTCCAGACTTTTTAATGGAGGTCAGTGGGTTAACCCCGCCCGCCTCCATTCCTACACCCCGCCCTTCCCCCTTGAACTGCCGCTGTTCCTCGACTCGCTTTCACATATTTATTTTTACTCTCCGCCGCCTTATATTACCCTTCAAATCCCGCCTCATGTAACACATTTTGTTTGAGGGAGCAGATCGTCAGCCAGAATATGTCGACAGTCCTCGCCAAAAACCACCGTTGGCGCTGTCACTAAATTTACTTGACATTCCCGTTGATCTTGAATGCAACACTACCTTTCCGCATTATTGGGAATACTTCACAACTTTTAGTGGTCCAGTGATTTAACTTGAAGCGGCAGGCGAATCATTTGAGGTGTGTTTCGTACACCTAGTGGGCAGAATTAAAGAACCGAGCCTTTACTGGGGCAGAAGGTGCCAAACAAAGTTAGATTTGCCGAAAAAAAGATTAATCGTACTTAAATGGCGCGCCGATCGCGCCGAGAGGATACGTCGGCGGCGGCGGCGGCGGCGCGCCGATCAGTTGGCCTCGGCGGCGGCGGCGCAGCGATAAGTGTCGGCGGCGGCGCGCCGACGTCTCGGCGCACACTTCTACCCGCTGCGCGCTCGCCATCTCGGAGGCCATAAATATATAGTGATAGTACTTAACTTTATGGCTAGGTGGCGCGAGCCGCCGCCCGATCTGGGAAATATATTTAGAGCAAAAATCCATTGTGCAGAAATTAGTCGAGGCAAAAATTAAAGGTGAAAGTGAACGCTGGATGAACGCAGATGGTATAATAACATAGATTTAATCAATGTAGATAAGGCATTAGGACAACATGAAACAAGGAAGCTTTTTTTCTTCTTTCTCTTTTTTTTTTCGCCTTCGAGCCTGGTGGCATACATGTCACCGCCCCGTTATAAAGGGGACGCTCATAGCATCCATCCATCCATCCATCTAAAGTACAGTGTACTAGAATAGAACACTGATCTAAAGGGCACAGCCGTATACATCCATCCATCCATCCATCCGGCTTCGGTGTAGAGGGCGGAGAGCTGCGGAAGGTGGTGGAAGTGACGAAGATGCGCCTTGAGTACGGTCCCTAGATGGCGGCTTGGAGCGGTACGTGTTTTCGTTCTTTTTTCTTTCTTTTTGTCGTTCTTTTTCTTTCCTTTTTTTTCTTCATACCCAGGCTAGAACACACCATATGTGTCCACCCGCTACAAAGGGCAAAGCCACAAATCATCATCATCATCATCATCATCATGTTTAGTGGCAGCTTGTTAGCCAGTTTAACGACTTTATTTTTTTTTCCTCCGTCACGCCGTTTTTGGACACTACAGTGTACTAGAACACTGTATTGGACACCAAACTACGGCGACCCGTAGGGCAAGACCACCAACATCATCATCATCATTATTGCAAACGTCGCAAGTCGCATGCAATCAATACCCGGAAACACGGCCGCTCCGGCGTCCCAAAGAATTACGTCATGATGACGTCACCGACACCATCTTGAATAATTTGCTAGTTCGGCGGCCTTTTAAAAGGGGCCGTAACTGAAGGTGAAATTGGCGCTAGTGTTCATGGAGATTCAAAATTAAAGCAGCCAATGGCAGCCTGCCGCCGTGCCGGCAAAGCCGTGCACCCCGCGCCGGCCGCGGAGGCCGCGCGCGCGCCGCGACGCCATGGCGGCGCTAGTTTTGAATTCCTCGAAAGTTCCGTTGTAGCATGGAGCGAGTGCTGAGAGCGGGCACCAGGCTGGCCGTGCAGGGAGGCTATGCTTGGCGGACACCTGCAAGTCTCCCGTTGTGGTTAGCGGGTCATTGTTCGCTCTTGAGACTTATCGGAGTGTTCGTTATGTCAGCCGTGCTCCGTCGCCGCCATACAGGAAGGAGCCCGTCCTAGTCGCCGGCCTTGATATGAAGTTTCGTGATGTTCCGTTACATGAAGCGAGCTTTGGCCGGCGTGTGGAGTTTTCGTGGTGTTTGCGTGTTGTGCGCTCTTGCCGCCGTGGTGGTTAACGGCACGCACCATTCGTACATCATGGAACGGTGCACGGATACTTCAAGACCGGCCGAGTTCCGCAAGGTTCTTCGAGGTTCCGAAAAACTAAAGGTGAGCATGCGGCTTGCGTTCGCAGCCACACATTTACGAATTGCAGTTGGACAATACAGTTATTATTTTTTTAATTACGGCTGAATCGTGAAAAGCACGATGTTGCAGTTAATATCGCTGTTCCTAGAAGGAATGAAATTAAAGAACTTGAGACTCATAGTTTAACTTTTGCGTCTATGACAGAACTGCGTGATGGAAGTGCGTTTCGCTTTTTTTGCCTGTTTATCACTCACCATCGTTTAAATACGCGTTCCTGAGACGCAATAGGCAGTTTTAGAATAGCGTATGAAAAGCTTTGCGTTGGCTTTTCGCGCAACTGTCATGCGTCGTACGCTAACCGCTTGCGGGCTCCCGTAGTGACGGAAATAGCGAGCCGCAAACGCTAAAATAGCGTACGCTATTCTAAAACTGCCTAATGTATCGCAGCTTGCACTGAGCCGAGACGACGAAACTACGTTTGCCTCATGCGACTGCGTAATTTGTATCGTTGCAAATAATAGTTTTCAATTGCTTTATTTCAGGACGGAAACGTTTTCGGAGTATTCGAGAAGGCAAGAACTGATGCGTTTGCCCAAGGAGGGGTTAACAGCTGTAGAATCAGCGCTCTGCGAAGTCTCGATCCGCAACTCAAGTGGACCAGCTTTCTACCCTGCCCCCAGTGCTTCTTCTCGGTGCGTGAATATGCTATGTACTTACGGCTGAAGAAGTAGTTTGTGTGTTTATATATTGTCTCTGTTATTGCCTATGGAAAAACCGCTCTAAGGATTCATGTGTAGGCATGAGACATGTCCTATATGCAGAATTTTACTGTTTGTGTTTATCACAATGAAGTGCTCAGTGTACCCAACATGACGTCCTCCCTTCAGTGGCGTTATATTCAGCTAGGCATTGTATTCGCGGTGAAAGAAAAGCTGCGTATAGGCTTATTTCACCTGGTCGTTGAGTAATACGCTTTTCTTCGAATGTCATGTGCTGCTGCATAAACTGACCATGGCCTGCATCCCGTTGCCACCAACTAACTTTCAAGTAGTGTTCAAGTACCATATAATGTGTCTTGCTCTTTTTAGCGCAATGTACTACTTACTGTGCTAAATCTTATCTTTTTCATTTTGTTTATCTGGTGAAGGTGTCCAGCATTTCATGTATATTTGTGCAAAATCTGAGCAAATATGTAAGTGGTTGTTTTGTGTTTCGTATCATTTCAACGGTTAATAAGTAAATCATTGCAATATTATTTCATATTTACATATTTCGCGCTTCGTTATGTTTTTGTCATGCACTGACATTTCTTTCAACTACATGATTGCCTCTCATCAGAGGCTCCTCTGCACTTTGCTCGGTATTGCACCAAATGAAAATCGTGTTTCTTATATGTGTGTACGTCAAAGGGCCTACACTTTCCAATGTGTTCGATTTTTTAATTTCTAAATTTTACAATGAACTTTTGTGTTTAGTCATGCACACACTGTGAATTCTTCCCTTCTGTTCTTCTCCTGAACTTGTATCGTGTCCCATTACATGCAAATCTTGAGTTTCGGAAACAGAACAATAAAAAGAGGTAACAGAAATGTTGTAGGTGGATTCATCCTTTATGCTCTAGCACATGCTGGCTGCGGTCAAACGCGAATGTGCGGCCAAGCACAGCATGCGCGCGAGCGCACGCGAACAAAAAAAAAAAAAATCCCGGCGCGGGGCATAGGAGAGGAGAAAAAGCAAGCGTACAAAATAAAAAGCGGTGCGCGGCATGGGAGAGGAGGAAAAGCAAGCGCACAAAAAAAATAGAAAGAAAACGGAGCGCGGAGAGGGAGGAAGAGGGGGTGGAGGCGAGCGGCTGTTGTTACTGTTGCCCTGACGACGTAAGCAACGTAATCGCTACGTCATCGCCCTTTGAGCTTGGCGGCCTTCTGCAAGGGGCGTAACTCAATAGCGCTCTCGGCGCTTGCGTCGGCGGAGCGTTTGAATTTCGCGTCCTATGGGAGGTATACGAAGAAACCGACCCTTGATGCAATCGCGAAGACATTTCCTCATGCTGGGGCTTTCCCGTTTGTGAGCATCCGCTCGGTCCGCTACACATCTCTGTAAACGCGTGTCCTCTCATGTGATCTCTGGACGTGTTTGCCGTTCAGTGGTAGTTGGGCTTTCGGTGTGTGGTTCGTGTAACGTTTCACATCATGGGAGGTATGAAGGCCACGACCGCTGCCACGACCTATACAATCCGCATAGACATATTTCGTGTGTTCCCAGCTCTTCGGAAACCCGTCCGCACAGCCACAAGGGCCATTGAGGAGGACCAGAAGCAAAACTACCCCAAAGCCTTGCGCCTCTACAAGCAAGCCATCAAAGACTTCCATCGTGCCATGGAGCGCGAAGCACTGTCTGATCTGCCGAAGGAGGTGATCCTACACAAGTGCGCCACGTATTCGGACAGGATCGCATGGATCAAAGAGTATCTGGACGGAAACAGTGACAAGGAAGGACTCATCGACAGCGATGATGAGCGCCCGAAAAGGAGGTTCTGGTTTTGCTGTTGCTAAACTGTATCGGTTTGTAGAAAATTTTCTGTATGCATTTGATATGGGTTTGCCGGTGCAGTGTTTCCGTTCATATACATACTGTCACATACTTTTGACAGCCGACCTAGCTACCTCTCTCATGCTACCACTAGCCTCTCTTTCTGCGTGTATTGTTTATATACGTAAGATGTGTATCGGTGGCATGAAAATTTATTTATTTACTCATGTTACTCATCATATTCACTATACATGTTTTGCACAGCCTTCTTGGCATTTTTTAACAACAGTATAAACACCACATCTGACGTGGACATTCCTGCTGTCGCACTGTCTTGTGCACTGTGATAACTTTTACCATGAGCATTTGTATGCAGCAAACTGTACCAAATAAATATATTTGCTTGTGGGGTTCATTCTGAATATATTTTCACAGGCGAATGCAATTTTTTTACGTAAATGTCTCTTGCTCCCTTAAATTTCACGTACCACAGGAATGGCCATTCATATTTCTCTAGAGTAGTTTTCCATCTGAACCACAGGTTTGTCAAGTAGCAGCTTACGTTTTTGTTGCTGAGTGGACTCTTATTACGGAGAAAAACAGCTTCTAGGCAAGCCACATCAAGTCATAGTGGCAGCCATTGGGCTGGAAAGGCTCAATGCCTCCCTCTACCAATATCTTGCACTGCCGCTCAAAATGTCTGTGAAAAAAAAGTATCACCTCTCAAGTATGGCACACAATCAGTTGGTGGACTACTTTTCTGGATATCAATTGCTATTCTTGATTATTCTTGAAAGATTATTCTTGTGACTTAGTTATGAAGCTTTATATACTAGGATCACATTAAACTCAAACAGTACTTATAAAGAAGTGTATGGACCAACCATATTTTTTTTATATTGTACATTGCAACGTATTCGAGCTGGTGTACATGTTTCCAACAAAAACCCTGAGTGTCACCATAGTGCCTTTTTTGCCACTGTCAACCCATGCGTTCCCCTCCTGAAAGCCATGCAAGTGCAGCAGCTGTAAGTCAGCAAAATAACAAGTGCACACTCGTCTCCATTCACAAATATTTTTTAAGGCTGTGTACTCCTCACTTTCATGTGCACTCAAACTCATGGCCAGCTGTATTCAAGCTCACCTGCACTGAGTTAATCTCAGACTTGCACCTACTTTCACTCACTGATAATTGTAGAAAATACATACTCCTAGTCAACAACAGTCAGTCGCATTGATATTCTATTCAACTGAATATTGATATTGCGAACTCTTGTTCCCACCCTGCATTAACCGACACTCACCAAGTCCACTCGCACCCTTCCTCACTTAGTAACACTGCATCTCACACATTAGAAATTATTGTGGTGCAAACATTGAGGACTAACTGGTTATTGCCATTGAGTATGCCGACCTATAATAGCATGGAAGGGCAGACGATTGAACTAGTGCACAGGGATTCATTGCAAAAGAAAGTAAGGCATGCGAACGCAGACAAAGGAGAATCGTGTGTTGGCAGTATTTCTCCATATCTACAAAACAGCTACTAAACTACTCTTCTAAGAATGAGCCTCTCACACCAAATCGTGTACACACTGAGTGAGTACCAGCTTTAATGCGCAGGTTGCACATTTATTATCAGTAGGTTAGCCTTGCATTGCAGTAGCCACTGTCACTGAATGCCTTGAAAGGTTGATCATTCGATCAAGCCTGCATATGGTTGTTGCTGAAAGCAGCAAGAACAAGAGAGTCGTAGGTATCCTCCACATTCATTCTTTATCACACAGGTTAGGGAAAGCAGGAAGTGGATATGGTGTTGATGCTGTCTATACAGCTGCCAATAAGCTAGGAAAAGCATGTGCTGCTGTGGAAAGCAAGAATGAGCAGATAAAAGACAAATACAAGCAAACACATATTTCGTAAAACACGGCAATAAATTCACGGATTGCGATACTGATGTAGTGCATAAAGTTCCTCGCAGCTGCAGTGGTTTCCCATCAGTTTAATGTTGTGCACCATATCACGTTCTACATCAGTATGCCGAATGTGTTGTATCATACCATTCCATCTATACACCAACATCTACCTGTGCTTGTACCCGCTGTTCGTGCTTCATTGCCTCGGGCAGCAAATTTACGCAAAAATGTACAAAGTGTAAAGGTTAACATGCTTCAAGGAGTACCGACTTGACATTTCTGTAATCCTTTTTGTTTTCTATTAAATGAAACTCCAAGCGCTCTAAACGGTAGAAAACAATGTGGCCAGCCTGCCTCAAAGTGTCGCAGATAATTTCCTATTGTTGCTTCTATGAACCATGCTTCAATGCTGTTGCCCAGGGTGTTGATATGTAGTAGCTCATCACGCTGACACGACCTGGCTTGCTACATTCATCAGAAAGACGTTTTGCTGGGCGAGTTGGTAATATTCCATTATTAAATGTAGCGCAAAACAACACAGACAAAGCAAAGTGGTAACATACAGAGCGCAGATGTATGCGCTGTGTATGTTACCACTTTACTTTGTCCGTGTTGTTTTGCGCTACGTTTAATAATGCTACATTCATCAATGCTGTGGCTGCCACAGATGAACGTAGCAAGAAGGAGACCACATGGGACTCGTGTTTATTGACGCAGTTAGCATCTTTTGGGGGGAAACTTAACAAGCTCTTTTTGTTATGTCTGTTGATACATAACCTTTTTCATGCCAATTTGGGTCACTTGGCATGTGCTCAAATACACAACTTGGGCTATTGAATATCTGCAACTGGATAAATGTCACTGGTTGCATGCTAGAGTAGGCAGCTTGACCCATTTCGTATGTTCACTTAGTCGCAAGACGCTTGGTTTGTGGACATTCTCGGCCAATTTTCCAGAATGGGTGTATGTGTTACAGGTTCCTGGACGAGACGAGCAGGGGCCATATTGCAAGTCGAAGATATTGCCATGTTATGACTTTCAGTTCGCACGGATTGGCTGGTTGAGGAACGGCGGGCATGAGTCACCTCAGTCGTTGGACATACAAGATCTCATGTCACGCAAAGAGGCAGTGTCAATGAGAGTGATTGTCTAAGAACACAATCCCTGAACAAGACACAACAAGCAATGAAGTCGGCAAGATAAAACAGAAAAAACAGCTACAGAGAATTGAAAAATTCGGTACCAAGGGCAGCCAAGTGTGGAGAAAAATATTAATCTAAAAATTGTTGCAGTTTTACATCCTAAAACCACGATATGATTATGGGAGACGCCGCAGTGGAGGACTCCGGAAATTTCAACCACCTGGGGTTCTTTAACGTGCACCTAAATCTAAGCACACGGGCCTTTAGCATTTTGCCTCCATCAAAATGAGGCTGCTGAAGCCGGGATTCGATCCCACAACCTTCGGGTCAGCGGAGAAAGAAGGGAACTTTTAGGAACTAGAGCATGCGCTGGGTAAGTAACACTGAGCTACAAAGATGCAAAGGTGTCGGTAAGAGAAAACTGAAGTTGGCTGCATAAAAGTGAAGGATTTGCCAATACATTTGTATAAAATCAATTAAATTGTGTGATTTTACTTGTAAAAATTACATATCATTACGGGATGTGCTGTAGTGTAGGACTCTGGATCGACATTGACCATCTGGAGCTCTTGAATTTTCACTTACATTTAAATAGTACGTGATCATTTTTATATTTTGCGTCGTCAAATGTGGTTGCAGCAACTGGGATCAAATCTGCAAGCTTCGGTGCAATGCTTTTTGCAGTAAGCCGCTGTGGCATGTTACAGCAAGATCTGTCGGAGAAGCATTGTGATGTAGAACCACTCGGATTTCACATTGCATTGTTCATTAGCTGCAAGCTTGCAGCAGATTTTGTATCCCTTTAATTGTCATATATACTTTTTTATAAATGTCACAATCTGGCATGACACGGTCAGTGATCAGCTAAACATGACTACAACTAATAATGCGACTCTGGCTTATGCCAGAAACCATTACCATTGTTTTAACAATGCTCTTCTTTATTTATTGTACAATACTGCTGTAGGCCCCAACATGAATGGATTGCTACACAATAAATAGTGCAACTTGGGTTCACAGAATAAATAATGCCACTAACAAATGAAGGGCGTTACATTACCGTGCGTGTAATACATAATTTGCAACAAACAAGAAAGAAGGCTAAGACAACGTCTGTTCCAGTGCCTTTTGAAAACTGGTTTACTAAAAAACGGATTTAGAAACAGCGTTCCAGTCAGTAATTGTCCATGGGAAAAAACTGTCTTTGTGTTGGTTTTATAAAATATTGGTTTCAGTGCGTGGTCATGAGTGTGGTGAGTTTAGGGGCTGAACATATGAGGGCACATGTCAAATTTAGATTTTAACACAGTAATGTGCAATAGATAACACATCCTGATCCTAGTTGGTTTATCATTGTCAAAAAGCAAAGCCAGCATGCACATATCACAAGGGCACAGAAAGAGAAGACGAGCCACAGGCACTAATGTTTCATCTGTGCCTTCTGTCCTCATGATGCGTACGTTGTTTTACAGTGAAAGCTGTTATGAGATCATTTCAGCGGCCGTTTTTGGCGCCGTAGTTGTGCGCCGCCGCCGGTGTCCGTAACGAGTATCGCTCGAAATTAAAAAAAAAACGAAATAAGAAAAAAGTTTCAGGATGGAACGAGGTCCGAACCTGGGCCCTCTGCGTGGAAGCCCAGTATTCAACCTCTGACCCATGCCGGTGCTTGAAACTGTTTTGCAAAAAGGCCCTATGCAGGCTTCAAGTCGGGAAGGAACCACATTAAGTCGTTATGATATTCACATAGTGTGACTGGTGTGACGCCCGATGGCAATGTGCGCTTATACCACGCAACATTAATTACATCTCGTACTGTGATACCTGTATGCAGTACGCGTATGTTTGTGAAGCATGAAAGTTACTTTCAGTGCCGTCCAAGCAAAGCGATGAATTATGTTGTACTAGATGGAGAGATTTGATGGCATTATTCCCATGCATGAAGGAAAAGAAAAAGTACAGGCATCCATGGCTGTGTGGTAGAACACCTGCTTGCCACGCAGACGGCGTGGGTTCGATTCTCACTCGGACCCAACGTTTTATTAAATGCGAAGCATTTCTTAGCGAACCTCTGGCACTTTGAGCGTTTCTATCTACGTATATATCTGTCTATCTATCTAGCCGCCTACGTCTGGGTGCTCTCATGATCGCCTCCTTAACTTGGTGTAGACCAAAATTTGAATGGGGGGGGGGGGGGGGGGTAAGAGGATTTGACGAATATGATTGCCTGGTTATGACATGAATAACGTTAAAATCCTGTCGCGTACGTCGTCAAACCCTTTCCACTAGGCACCTGCGGCACATACCCGTTTACCACGGGCCGCGGTGTACGGGTATGCGCCACAGGCGAATTGACAGTTCATATCTACCCAGGAACGGCGAGAACAGACATTGGTAACTTAAATGCGAGAGCGTTAAGAAAAACCAACATAGGCAGTGTTGACTTGCCGAATGGAGAGAATGAAAATTAGGATCCCAGCAGGGAATCGAACCCAAGCATTCTCCGTGGCAATCAGGTATTCTACCACTGAGCCACGCCAGCTCTATGAACTGGCTTGGAAAAACAGCCTGCAGGCGTAATATCGGTGCAACGTCAATTGTGGTTGTGGTGCTGGCTATCTAATTTTACAAGAAAGAAATAAACACCACATATGATGCTCCTACGATGTGTACTCCTACGATGTGTACTCCTACGATACAGGCGTCATATCAGATTAACGTCTGTAGTTCCAGTCTTGGCTCCGCTTTTATAGCAGTCTAATAAACATTACGTTAGTATTCCTATGATTCAGCAAGCTATATTGAAGCATTTCTCGACCCTGGAGGAATACATTAACGAAACTTACATATGATATCGACATCACCGCAACGTAAAGTGCACTTCGTCCACCAGAACGACGCACTGTCCTCTTCATTTCTTACGAGGCTGGGCGATGGCCTCATGCTGACCGAGGATGATGCCAGATTGATTGATAGCCGCTTTGTAGACTAGGCTACGTAGGCCACATACGCCCAGGTAATCTACGAATACGACAAACACCATCCACTGATGTTGGTCTACGTAGCACTATCCTGGCCTACCAGCCTCGACGACCTATACCTCACCAACGCGAAGGGTGGCTTCAGGTTCCGACATGTCGCCGGCTCGATCGACAGACAATTTGTCGACGAAATGACCGAGGCATCCACGAATTCCACCAGCTCTACTATACCACATACTTCACTACACATGGACCCCTCGTCACCACGATCACGACCGGATCCTATAACAAGTCATGACCAGCTGCTGGTGCTCACTGATCACGGTGATGATGCCCTTTCAAGAACTGTGAAGAACTTCTTCCACACACGCTCACGGGTCCGTGAAACGTGCGTGAGTTCTGGGGATAAGTATAAGCATTACATATCAGCTTACCGCTTCTGGTGTTGGTAATACCCACGTTGCCATTGGCAGCGTTACCCAACCGTAAACAACTGGTTATATAACACATATGCGGCTCTTCAACATATATATGTCTGCGTTTAAAATTTATAGACATCTTTAGCGTCATTTTGTAACGTGTCGCTCAGTAAAAAAAAAGTTACGCCACAGTCTCCTACCCGCCGCATGCTTCGCATAACATCGACTCCCACGGTACGTGGGATCTGCCGGATTTTTTACTTATTTTATTTGCAGCTTTCTAGATTTTTCGGTCACGCACAAGATGATGATATTTCGCTCACAACCAACGACATGTGCACCGACGCAGACACCGGAATTTCTGCGAAACGAGCTCTTTAACGCTGTTGCGTTAAAACCGAAACCTTTTTCACCCAGTGACTTCACAATTATGCGCCAACTGACCCAACAGTCACCCGTAAAAGCTTGGACTGCATGCACAGGGGTCTTCAAAATTTAATGCATGGGATAGTGGCCTCGGAACGGGAACGTTTGATGGACCCTGTACATCATGGTATGTACTGAACCAGCGACGTCAAAAGGCTGCGAGTTTCATGCCGAACACTTCGTGCTCCTGAACCACGCTGCCAGCAACGTACTGCTTTCCATATTCCCGCAGAGCTGGCGACGTCCTCTTACGTCAGTGGTTCTCAGCCATTGATGTTTCGGGGACTCTTTGTGGACCGGTGGAAGTGATGGGGGACCCCTTGTAGCGAGACCCCGCCCCCTTCTTGCAGGAGGGGGGGGGGGGGTCAAAAAATTAACGCAAGATGCAGCGTAAAATCAGTGCATTTTATTTTTGCCTGGGAAAGAACGGCTGATGTAAAGTACAAGGCAATTCCATCTCAACAGCTTGCCGAGTTGTACCACCTACAGCCACGTTTAACCACATTTTAGCTCTGTTTACTTTTCAAGTATGCAAACCTGGAAAAAGCATGCTATGCATATGTCGTAGAAAACTGCAACAAAAGCTTTACAGCCGTATCCTGGAGAAGGGGACACAAAAGTCAACTCCCCCGCAGTACATAATTGATATGCGGTGAAGCATACCAACAATCAGGAGGGGCTGCTGTCACGGGCATAGTTCAGAAAAACGAGTTATTTTTCCCGGGCATGGGTTTCGCGGACCCCCATTTGAGAACAATTGTCTTACGTTTTCGATCGCCGCGACTCAGTACGGAATCCAGCAACACCCTTACGATGGCCATACCTCGTCATCCATAGGCGTGCGCACAGGTAAGGCAGGGGGGGGGGGGGGTGCGGCCGCACCCCGTAGTCACCTAAGAGGGGGGGGGGGGCGCAAAATCTGCCCCGTACATTGACCCTTCTAGTCATCCAAGAGGGGGGGGGGGGGTCAAAATCTGCCCCATACATTGACTTAGTAGAGTGGGAGGGGGGGGGGCGCTGCGACGAACCTTTGCCCTCCTAATGGGGAACCCTGCGCACGCCTATGTCGTCATCCTTAGGCGCTGCGCCGTGCTCCCGACCGGGCTGCAGAAATTAGGCGCCTTTTCTTCTACAAACCACACCTACCTACCTACCTCATCCATCGTGCGGATAAGCATCGCACGTACTAAAATCCACAGCATGCCTACAAGGTCTAGCACTTCAGACTCTAATGACGCATGCGCATAGGCGTATCTACCGGAGGGGGGAGGGGCTGCAAAGGGGGCACTAGCTCCCCCACTGCGGAAAGTAAGGAAAGGCTGAGCGCCCCCCCCCTCCCCACCACCCTCTTCTTTCGACAGTAGTCATTGTCGGATGCACATTGGGAAAACAACTGAGGCGAAGTTTTCCTTCAACAGTGCAATCATGTAGCTATATAATGAAATTTTGTAATGTATCTTCCCTGCGCTTCTGCTGTGAAGGTTGCGTTCCGTGTCTCGCGACCGCGTACTGCACGCTGTCTGGGGCGCGGGCCGCCATGTGACGCTTTCGCGCCATGCGCTCCAGCATCCCAGAGGAGGCTACCGCTGAGCAGGGGTACTCTGTCATGATTTTATTCTCTTTTGTCCGACCTTAATATTACGTCACCGGTGACGCAAGTATGATCGGGGACCAGCAAACGTTTCACGGGCTGATCAAATGCGCTTCCTGTTTCAGTAAATTCATTTTATTTCTTTCGCCGCTGTGAGTCGATGAGCGCGCAGAAATGTCGAGTGTTTTAGCCGAGCCACCAGAGCTAAATAAACTGCAGAAGGACGCGTCTTGCTGGGCGAGTTGGTTATATATATATATGTATATATATATATATATATATATATATATATATATATATATATATATATATATATATATATTTGTCTGTGTTTTTACGCTACGTTTAATAAGAGCTAAATAAGCTTTTCACTTTAGTGTCCGATCCGGCTAGTCAACAATTGTTACTCATTCGTGGTAGCACGGCTCCGCGTGGGAGAGCGGAGCCCGTTAATCAGCATGTCGCTGCGCCGCGCTGACGCTGCATATCAGCATGCCGCCAATGTCGCTGCGTCGCTGCTACCCCCCCCCCCCCCCCCCGAATGTTATATCGTACTGCAGACGTAAACCCCGCCGACCAAAACAGCCACCTGCGCCTGAAGTCTTCCTGGATTTTTTCTAGAATTGCTTTCCATGGTCGAAAGACATCTCGGAGGGAACATTGCTGATTTGACTGGCTGTCCTCGCTGCGCCCATGGCGTCCTGTAACTGGCTGCGCAGCGCATATATGACCGTCAGCGGCGCAGTGACATGCTGATTAACGGGCTCCGCTCTCCCACGCTGAGCCGTGCTACCACGAATGAGTAACTATTGTTGACTAGCCGGAAGCTCGGGCCGGTTGGAAACATATTTTCTTATTCAGCGCGATTAGAACCGAGGTCGCATAGGAACAACTAGGCTTGTGCGAATAGTAAATTTTTGGTCCGAAGCGAATTCGAAGCAACTTTGAGTAGTAGCAGGATTTGACTCTCAGTGGAATGCAAGTGATAACCTGTAAAATATGTTAATTAAAATTTACTATAATTAGAGCATATAAGCCGGTATAACAAGCTTTTAAACTTAAAGAATGATGAATCGATGTGAGGGTAATACAGCCATTAATTCGAACTTTTATTTCGAAATTCCGCATAACTAGAAAGATTTCTATGGCCCTGTATTTTGCAATGTAAATCTGAGTGGATAATTTGAAGCGGCGGTGAGTACCAGGCCGGTTAATTCAAAAACTTTGGGTGCCATGTGCCAATTCCGGATCCCGATTTAGCCGCAAATCCGCAGAAACGATGGCCCTTAGGAGCCACAAGGCAATGCAGTGTAGCGATACTAATGAGTGACAAGTGAAGCATCCCAGCCTCGCTGCTGCCAGCGCAAGAAAAAAACAAAACAAAAGGCGGTGTCGTGGTCAACTGAAATGTGCGCCTGCGGAAAAGAAGACGTGCTTCACTGCAACACAGTGGTGACACGCGGGCAGCATGACGAATACTTCTCTCAACGTCAGTGCGTCATGATTTAGCCCTTCTTTCAGGGAAAATAGGGAAATTAATAAAGGGCGGTCTGACGGAATTCGCGGTGTGTGTGAACCTCCGATTGGCGGTTGTTTCGGCAATTTGCGCACTTGCACTGCTGGCGGAGTACTTGCCCGCAACGCCTACTTCGAAAACTCAATTCGAAAGCTTCAATGATCCTCTTTTAAACTTAAACGGAGAAATTTTGGTCTGTCCTTCTGTCTGTCTGTCTTTCTGTTTGTCGGCACGTCCCTCGATTCAGCCACTCGGCCAAAGTTGAACCACTTGCCCAAGGGCCAGCCGTCTTGAACTGGTACGGCTGTTCATACTTCTGAACGTTGTCGATCAAAAAGTAAATATCATGCATATCTGAGGTGCAACATCACTAGTGTAGTGGAGCAGATGCACGAACGAGTATGCGCCTGTGAAAGAGGACGAAAAGACGACCCGCGCTCTGATGGCACGAGAGCCTGTACCGCCTCCGTCAGCGTTGCATTGCGTTGCCGTACGGTCCTTTTTTCGTTGCGACCTCGTTGCAACTTCATTACTCGAATAAACCTCATCACATTTGGTGGAGGTTGCTGAGATCCCCAAACAGACCTGGAGCTCCGCTCTCGCAAGTTGGCCGAAAGACCACCGGACAACATGACTGACGCAGTCACTGCCCAGCCAGCACCACCGGCTGCCCCGTCCCCTTGCCCCGGCTCTACCCGTCAACGAGACCCGCCCATCTTCAGCGGAAGTGGTGAGCACGACGTCGAAGACTGGCTCTCCTTATACGAACGCGTAAGTGCCAGCAACAAGTGGGACGACGCCTCTAAGCTTGGCTACGTTATCTTTTACTTGGCTGACGTCGCTAAACTTTGGTTTACCAACCGCGAATCCGCCATCGCCAACTGGTCAGCCTTCAAGACCCTCGTAACTGAAGCATTTGGCCGACCAGAGGTCCGCAAGCTCCGCGCTGACCAGCGTCTACGCCACCGAGCGCAGCAGCCTGGAGAGACATTTCCCAGTTACATTGAGGATGTGCTAGACCTATGCAGGCGGGTTAACCCATCTATGCCGGAAGACGAGAAGATCAGGCACATCCTCAAGGGTATCGAAGATGGCGCATTCCAGATGTTGCTGGCGAAAAGCCCGACCACTGTGGAAGTGCTCGTCAGCCTGTGCCAGAGCTTTGACGAATTGCGTCGTCAGCGTTCCATCGCCCGGCAAAGTCTCCCATCACCAGATTCGATCTCGGCCGTCGCAGTCGCAAACGGCAACGTTTGCCAGGGCACACTTACCAACCAGATCAAGGACTTCATCAGAGAGGAAGTGGCCCGACAGCTCTCCCTGCTACCTCATAGCGACTCGTCCACCGCAACCCTGCCTCCGACACTGCAGCAGGCCATACGCACCGAAATTTGTGGCGCCCTCCCTGCAGTTCCGGCCCCTTACCCGCGCACTTCCATGCCGTCCCGCCTCTCGAGTTCCGACTACGCAACGCCTGCTCCATCTCAACCTCTCAGCTACGCAGCTGTGGTCGCGCGGCCCCCACCGCATCCAAGCTCCTTATCGGCACCACCCAATCCCGCCTCGCCTCCAGTTTACAGGCCCCCACCACACTTCTTCCGTCCATCAGATGCGTGGCGCACTCATGACAACCGCCCTATCTGCTTCGCGTGTGGTATCGCTGGCCATATTGCGCGCGTCTGCCGCCGCCGTCCCACACCTGCCATCTCGTGCCATCAGAGCGCGGGTCGTCTTTTCGTCCTCTTTCACAGGCGCATACTCGTTCGTGCATCTGCTCCACTACACTAGGTAAGTATTAGGTGGCGTGTTCCTTTAATAGAAAATGCATACATACGTAATTTTAAGGACCATAGTTTCTTAAGCTGCGCTGAAAATGCGAGTGCGTTGAAATTTGCCTGACTCCGTGCCCTCCGCACGAGCTCATTGTTGTGTTTCGGTTTCGGTTCTGTATTGCACTGTACGAATGCCATGGGTTGGTGTTGAAAAACTTTAGTTTTGAGAAGGCCAAGAAGGTGAAAAAAATATTTAAAAAATGAAAAAGCTGCGTTGTGGGCGGCCTTCAGGCTGCCGGTTGTGGGCGCCGCTCTGGCATTCCTGTTTTACCCAGGCGACGTGTAAATAAAAGAGTGTGTGGAGAGTACTCGTTGAGTGCGGACGTTTCTTCTGCTTCAGCGCTTCGCGCCAAACCGCGTGTTCGGGCTGGCTGGCGTCCCCGCCGGTCGCGTTGGTCACTGCCGGTCTTCGCCTGCTGCTGCGCTGGGACTACCAGCACGCATGCGCAACACAGCACTCATGTTTCCCGACGTATTGCCAGATGGCGTACAGCGCCTCTTCTATCGTCTTTACACGACATCTGCAGCGAAGCACGCAGATACGCGGCTAATTTTTTCCACCCAGAACACATCGCGAATTCCGTCACACTGGTCATTATTACATTCTTTATTTTACCAGAAAGAATGGGCGAATGGCGGCATCATGGCGCACTGACGCTGCGAGGAGCAGGTGACTGGCCTCAGTCACCTGCTCCTTGCCACTGGCCTCAGCGAGGCCCGCCGTTTCTCCGGTTTAGCGGCAAAATTCGGACCAAGTATTGCTGGAAAAAACTCTTGTAGCCGCAAACTAGCAGGCACAGCAAACGACCACCTCTGATTACTTCCAGTAATACAAAGTTCCTTGCATCCCGCCTTTTGTATGTTTGGTTAATTCGAAAACCCGCTTAATTAAATTTGTCACAGTCCCAGTGACTCTGAATTAACAAGGTTTTACTGCATGTTCATTTAACCTTGAAGTGGGGCTTCGCGGCAGTGCGGATTTCTCCTGGAAAAGTGTGTTCACGGTATAGCACACTTCCACTGCAGTGGAACCACCTTTACAGGGGGTTACATGCGGTTTATATATGTCTCTTCGTTCATTTCGAATACTTCGAAATTTCCTAGAATTTAAATTCGTTTCGAAGTGAATTCGAATACTGTAATATTCGTTAGAATATTCGAAGTGCTCGAATGTTCGCACAAGCCTAGGAACAAGGCATCATCCGAACGCTAGGGCTGTCTAACCGCCGCAGACATGAACGAAAAAGTTACGACTCCGTCAGTAATAATATCTGGGGTTTAACGTCCCAAAACCACGATATGAATATGAGAGACGCCGTAGTAATATTTTCGCCTCCATCGAAAATGCAGCCGCCGCGGCCGGGATTCCATCCCGCGACGTTTTACGACTCCGTCAGAGCAGTAACGTTGATGTTGACGCATAACCTGAAAAAAAAAAGGAAGAAAAAACGGGAGGAATCGAACTGACGACCTGCAGCCCTAACACTCTATGGAGAGCGCGCCAACCAACTACGCCATGAACGCTTTTTTTTTTTTTCCTCACACAAGTAACTACTACGCCGCGAACGCCACACGACGAGGGCGTCTAAAAAGACCAAAAATCTACGGTAAAGGGGCCCCGTCACTTTTACGATGGTACTGCGCTGAAGGGCCCCGTCACCGTAGTCACTGCCACTGTAGCTTTACGAATGCTTTACGATGATGGGGTCCGTGACTATAAATACGTCGCTATTATGACGGGCCCCGTCACTATTACCATTTACACTAAGGTGACGGGCCCCGTCACTTTTACCACGGTACTGCGCTGACGGGCCCCGTGACCCGTCACCGTAGTCAGTGCCAGGTGAAAATGCTAGAGGACCGTGTACTTTGGGTAAAAATTTCCGGAGCCCGCCACTACGGCGTCTCCCATATGCATATCGTGGTTTTGGGACGTTAACCCAGCAATTAATAGGACTGTGTGCCGGAAACGAGGTTGCTGCTTCACAACACAAACAACTATCCCCTGCGCGGACATCTTGTTGTCCAACGTTACTCATGCACGCGCACCGCGCACGACGTTGCAAGCGTCGCATGCAATCGCGAGGACATTTCCTCATGCTGGGGCCTTCCCGGTTGTGAGCATCCGCTCGGTCCGCTACGCATCTCTGTAAACGCGTGTCCTCTCAGGTGATCTCTGGACGTGTTTGCCGTTCAGTGGTAGTTGGGCTTTCGGTGTGCAAACGTGGTTCGTGTAACGTTTCACATCATGGGAGGTATGAAGGCCACGATCTATCTAATCCGCATAGACATATTGGACTTATTTCGTCAGTTCCCAGCTCATCACAAAGCCATCCGCACAGCCACAAGGGCCGTTGAGGAGGACGAGAAGCAAAACTACCCCAAAGCCTTGCGCCTCTACAAGCAAACCATCAAAGACTTCCATCGTGCCATGGAGCGCGAAGCACGGACTGATCGCTCGAAGCAGATGATCCGAGACAAGTGCGCCATGTATTCGGACAGGGCCGCATTGATCGAAGAGTATCTGTACGGAAACAGCGACAAGGAAGGACTCATCGACAGCGATGATGAGCGCCCGAGAAGGAGGTTCTGGCTGTGCTGTTGCTAAACTGTATCGGTTTGCAGAAAATGTTCTGTATGCATTTGATCTGGGTTTGCCGATGCAGTGTTTCCGTTCATATACATACTGTCACATACTTTGACAGCCCACCTAGCTACCTCTCTCATGCTCTTTCTGCGTGTATTGTTTATATACGTTAGATGTGTATCGGTGGCATGAAAATTTATTTATTTACTCATGTTACTCATCATATTCACTATACAAGTTTTGCGCAGCCATCTTGACATTTTTTAACAACAGTATAAACACCACAGTTGACGTGGACATTCCTGCTGTCGTACCGTCTTGCGCACTGTGATAACTTTTACCATGAGCATTTGTATGCAGCAAACTGTACCAAATAAATATATTTGGTTGTGGGATTGAAACTGAATATATTTTCACAGGCGAATGCAATTTTGTTACTTAAGTGTCTCTTGCTCCCCGAAATTTCACCTACCACAAGAACGGTCATTCATATTTCCCTAGAGCAGTTTTCCATCTGAACCACAGCTTTGTCAAGTAGCAGCTTACGTTTTTGTAGCTCAGTGAACCCTTGTAGACCCTTTTGATAATGCGCAAGTGCGCTTCCCTGCGCTGCATATTTGCCCAACTAATGGTGGCGCCTGTCTTGCTTAGGGTGGAGACGAGGTCCTAGTTGCACGTGCTGGGGCTTGTCTATTATGCGTGTTTATGTCAAGAGAGCCAAGTCTGCATTTTCCATGTCATAGCGTAAGCAAAATGCGCTTGAAGACGCTGTTTGCTGTAAGTGACTGGCCACCATTAGTTGGGCAAACTGCATAGCAGGAAAGCTATTTACAACTGTGAAAAGGGTCTATTATGGAGAAAAACAGCTTCTAGGCAAGCCACGTCAAGTCATATCGGTAGCCATTGGGCTGAAAAGGCTCAACGCTTTCCTCTACCGATATCTTGTCCTGCCGCTCAAAATGTCTGTGAATAAAAGTATCACCTCTCAAGTATGGCACACAATCATTTGGTGGGCTACTTTTCTAGATGATATCAGCTGCTATTCTTCATTATTCCTGGAAGATTATTCTTGTGACTTAGTTGTTATTAAGCCTTATATACTAAGATCACATTAATTAAGCTCAAGCAGTATTTATAAAGAAGTGTATGGACCATGCTTCATGCTTGTAGCGCGCTGCCAGTGGACACGGACCAGAAAAAACGAGGAAAACAATACAGGGTGATGCGCTAACTCACAACTACTTTATTTCGATCATGTACAGCCTTGTAGTGTGCTGCCAGTGTCCACTGACAGCGCACTACAAGCATGAAGACGCACCAGTTAGCCCCTGTTACCGCCTTATTAGCATGTATGGACCAACCATGTTTCTTTTTTCTTATATGGTACATTGCAACATATTCGAGCAGGTGTATGTACATGTTTCTAACAAAACCTCCGAGTGTAACCATAGTGCCTTTTTGGCCACTGTCAGCCTGTGTGTTCCCCTCCTAAAAGTCGTGCAAGTGCAGTAGCCATTCACAAATATTTTCTTAAGCTGTGTACTCCTCACTTTCATGTGCACTCGAACTCATACCCAGCTGTACTCAAGCTCACCTGCACCGAGTTAATCTCAGACTTGCACCTACTTTCACTCACTGATAATTATAGAAAATACATACTCCTAGTCAACAACAGTTACTCACATTCATATTCTATTCAACTCAATATTGATGTTGCGAACCCTTGTTCCCACCCTGCATTAACCGGCACTCGCCAAGTCCACTCGCACCCTTCCTCACTTAGTAACGCTGTATCTCACACATTAGAATTTATTGTGGTGCAAACATTGAGGACTAGCTGGCTATTGCCATTGGGTATGCCGACCTATAATAGCATGGAAGGGCAGACAATTGAACTAGTGCACAGGGATTCATTGCAAAAGAAAGTAAGGTGTGCAAACACAAAGGAGAATTGTGTGTTGGCAGTACTTCTCTATATCTTCAAAATGCCTACTGAACTATACTCTTCAAAAAATAATAGAAGAGCATCGGACGCGTTTGTCATAGGTCGCAGGTTCGGTCCCTGCCGGTGGCAAGTTATCTTTTCGTCCACTTCACTTTCTTCACATTTATATCCCAATTATTACGAATTACATCCCCTACATTTTCCTTGGCATTATTGGCTGTTAGTTCTCATTAATATTGTGTCTAACAAAGAAAAACGAGCCCTTAAAAGTCATCTTCTTTCCTTCTAAGAATAAGCCTTTCACACCAAATAGTGTACACACTGAGTGAGTGCCAGCTTTAATGCGCAGATTACACATTTATTATCAGTAGGTTAGCCTTGCATTGCAGTAGCCACTGTCACTGAACGCCTTAATAGGTTGATCATTCCGTCAAGCCTGCATATGGTTGTTGCTGAAAGCAATAGGAACAAGAGGTGAGTTGTAAGTATCTCCATATCCATTCCTTATCACACAGGTTGAGGAAAGCAGGAAGTGGATATGGTGTTGATGTTGCCTATACATAAGCTACCAATAAGCTATGAAACACATCTGCTGCTGTGGAAAGAAAGAATGAGCAGGTAAAATACATATAAACAAATGCATGTTTCGTAAAACACACCAATAAATTCAGGAAATGCCTACTGGTGTGCATAATGTTCCTCTCAGCTGCAATGGTTTCCCATCAGCTTAATCTTGTGCACCATATCACTTTCTAGATCAGTATGCCTGATGTGTTTGCATTGTATTATTCCTTCTAAACATGTTGTGTCTGGTTCATTGTCCCGGGCAGCAAACGTACACAAAATGTACAAAGTGTAAAAGCTAACTCTTCAAGCAGTAAACATTCACATTCACACAGATATCACATTCACTTGACATTTCTGTAATCCTTTTTGTTTTCTATTAAATGAAACTCCAAGCACTCTAAACGGCAGAAAACAATGTGGCAAGCCTTAAAGTGTCGCAAATAATTTCCTATTGTTGCTTCTATGAAACATGCTTCAATGCTGTTGCCCAGGATGTTGATATGTAGTACCTCATCACACCGACATGACCTGGCTTGCTACATTTGTCAATGCTGTGGCTGCCACAGATGAATGTAGCAAGAAGAAATGCACGCGGCACTCCTGTTTATTGATGCAGTAAGCAATTTTCCGGAAACGTCACAAGCTTTTTTGTTATGTCCGTTGATACATAACCTTTTTCACGCCAATGTGGGTCACTTGGCATGTGCTCAAATACACAACTTGCGCTATTGAATATCTGCAATCGGGACAAATGTCACTGGTTGCATGCTAGAGTGGCAGCTTAGGCCATTCTGTATGTGCACTTAGTCACAGGACGCATGGTTTGTGGACGTTCTTGACCAGTTTTCCAGAATGTATGTGTTACAGGTTCCTGGACGAGATGAGCAGGGGCCGTATTGCGAGTGGGAGATATTGCCATGTTATGACTTTCAGTTCGCACGGATTGGCTGGTTGAGGAACAGCGGGCATGAGTCACCTCAGTTGTTGGGCATGCGAGATTTCATATCACGCAAAGAGGCAGTGTCAATGAGAGTGATTGTCTAAGAACACAACCCCTGAACAAGACCCAAGGAGCAATGAAGTCTGCAAGATATAACGGAAAAGACAGCTACTGAGAATTGAAAAATTCGGCACCATGGGCAGCCGAGTGTGGAGAAAAATATTAATCTAAAAATTGTTGCAGTTTTACATCCTAAAACCACGATATGATTATGGGAGACACCGCAGTGGAGGGCTCCGGAAATTTCAACCAGCTGGGGTTCTTTAACATGCACTTAAATCTAAGCACACGAGCCTCTAGCATTTTGCCCCCATCAAATGAGGCCGGGATTGGATCCCACAACCTTCAGGTCAGTGGAGAAAGAAGGGAGCATGCGCTGAGTAAGTAACACGAAGCTACAAAGATGTAAGGGTGTCAGTAAGAAAAACTGAAGTTGGCTACACAGAACTGAAGGATTTGCCAATGTATTTGTGTAAAATCAATTAAATTGTGCGATTTTACATGTAAAAATGACATATCATTATGAGATGTGCTATAGTGTGGGACTCTGGATCAACATTGACCATGTGGAGCTCTTTCATTTTCACTTACATTTAAAAAGTACATGATAATTCGTATATTTTGCATCGTCAAATGTGGTTGCAGCCATAGAGTTTCCTAAAATGACCTAGAGGGAACTCTGGCGCTGCGATCGTTCAGCCACCATGGGAATGATGGGTAGTACACGGATTTGCCTAGTCTTCGTGCGTGTGGGCTTCGAACGCACTTGTGGCTTTGTTTATTGCTATGTTTTGGTTTTCTTTCGGATAAAAGAATGGACCATTGTGAACTTCGTGACCAGATTTGAATCGGTGAGCCTAAAGAAGTTAAAGTGGTGAAGTGAAACTGCTGATTTTTGCTGAACTTCGTTTTGCGACAAAGCGGATGCAGGCGACGCGGAGCCAAACGGAGCCGAAAGAACGAAGTTTAGACAAATCCGTGTACTACCCATGATTCCCATGCTGGCTGAAGCGCGATGCATTGCAGCTCCCATAGACACTAGCGCCAGAGTTCCCTCTAGTAAGTATTGTAGGAAACTCTATGGTTGCAGCAACTGGGATCAAATCTGCAAGCTTCGGTGCAATGCTTTTTGCAGTAAGCCGCTGTGGCATGTTACAGCAAGATCTGTCGGAGAAGCATTGTGATGTAGAACCACTCAGATTTTACATTGCATTGTTCATTAGCTGTAAGCTTGCAGCAGACTTTGTATCCCTTTAATTGTCAAATATACTTTTTAGAAGTGTTGCAAGCTGGCATGACACGGTCAGTGATCAGCTAAACATGACTACAACTAATAATGTGACTCTGGCTTATGCCGGAAACTATTACCATTGTTTTGAGAATGTTCTTATTTACTTATTTTACAATAGTCCTGGCCTGGTAGCCCCAACATGGATGGAATGCTGTACAATGAATAGTGCAACTTGGGTTCACAGAATAAATAATGCCACTAACAAATGAAGGGAGGTTACATTACCGTGCGTGTAATACATAATTTGCAACAAACAAGAAAGAAGGCTAAGACAACATCTGTTCCAGTGCCTTTTGAAAACTGGTTTACTAAAAAACGGATTTAGAAACAGTGTTCCAGTCAGAAATTGTCCATGGGAAAAAACTGTCTGTGTTGGTTTTAGAAAATGTTCGTTTCAGTGCGTGGTCATGAGTGTAATGAGTTTAGGGGCTGAACATATGAGGGCACATGTCAAATTTAGATTTTAACACATTATGTGCAATAGATAACACATCTTGATCTAGTTTGGTTTATCATTGTCAAAAAGCAAAGCCAGCATGCACATATCACAAGGCCACACAAAGAGAAGACGAGCCACGGGCACTAATGTTTCATCTGTGCCTTCTGTCCTCATGACGTGTACGTTGTTTTTGCTTTATGATATTATGCAAGAACACTTGAGTATGATATAAATACTCACAAACATACTTGTCACTTGCTGGATGGAAGAGTTCCACAGAATGCCAACAATATAATGCACAAGGCAATGACAGAGAAACATGAAAAATGCGGGAAACTAATATATGAACATAATGGGGCCGGCTTTTCAGAGTGTAAGGGGTAGGAAAATATGACAGTTACAGATATATCAACAAAGGTATACTCTAACTTGAAGCAAGTTAGAGTACACCTTTGCAAGTTAGGGTACACCTTATACGATTTAACGAATAAACCAAATGGTTGTAATACCATGCACTCTATAATCACCTTCTTTTCCGGGTTTTTGTAATAAAAACTTTGTTTGAGAAAAGGTTTGTATCATCTCTTCTATTTCTGGTTGAGGCATTCCTTTCCCATGGTACTCAAAGAAACATAACAATGGTGTTCTGCTGTATATGTATAATACATTACACAAAGGTAATTTTTTCTGTGCAGTTAATATGGTATGTTCTAGTTATGCTGAGTTCAACATAAATAGTTCGGTGTTGCCTTTAGAGTACATTTTCCAGCATGCGTTTTTCCTGGACAGCCACATAAAAATGCTCTTATTTACGTTTTCTCTCTCTTTCTCTCGCTCTTTTTTTCGTGCAGAATGAGATGTTACGGGGACTTAGCTACGTCTATAATGTAATGTCACTGTCGCTATAGGCCATTGCTGTAGAAGCTTCTCGACAATAATAACTGCCACGTCATGATGCGAGAAAAATATTGTTACGAGGTGATGGATTTAATTAGAGATGAAACAATGAAAAGGGTTTAGCTGACATGGGGCCGTTTCATTCTCTATCTTTTTCTCTAGTGTTACTCTCGTCCCTTTCACAGATGAAGCCTGCTGATTGAGTTACTCATACATTCACTAGGAGTTGTAGGTATGATAGAGCTTCAAGTAGGTTGCGGCACACGAGATATGCAATTGCGTATGCCACACCACTTTAGCGATTGGTCTGGATGATGGAGCCGTTGTACAGGGTATGAAAATTCTGATGCAGACCACGCTTGCGCAGCATGTCCATCCAATGTCACACTTTTTTGCCCTTGTCGTACGACACATCCGTGTACTGCAGCGGACCGTGGAGTGATCTTTCAAAGCCAACACACACAGCAGAGCCCTTCCTCAATGGCGCAAAACATTTTGGCTGAGAGAAGAGTCCTCGTGAATTGCAAACGACAGATTAATGTCACTTAAGCTGTGGGGTAGCCAATCAAGGAGAATGTAGAAGGGGCTGCAACCAGTTGTTGCGTGCTTAGTGCAGTGTACGCGTACACAATAAAGGCAAGGTATCAATACGAGGAACTACAACTTTATTGGTAAGGGTTTGGAGTAAGGGGTCCTGAGCTCAATGGGTGGGGCCCCAACTCCAATGCTGCCCATGGTTAGACAGATGTTTTGTATGTGGATGCTTCCAGGTATAACCTTGAATGGTCTATTGCAACAGTGATACCAATATTTTTCACTTGTATATACACAATATCACTTAAGAGAGGATGTCTTAAAAGGTATTGATCAAACCTAGAAAAGCTAATGAAAGAAGTAAGAATACATTTACACAAACATCTATCTACTCATTACTTAACAGGTGGACCAACAACTTACCTACAAATATATCCACGAATTGTAGTCTGACAGCTGCTGTTGTGTTAGCATACGCACCATGCATGTTAGTGGATGTTTAATGAAATAATGTAGAGATTTTAAAATGAAAGAATGAAAGCTTAATAAAAGAATGTACAGGTCATTCAACATATCCAATACCTGGTTTTATTCATAGTTCCTTACGATAATGATTGTACTAGGAAACTCAATGTACTCAGTGAGCGCTTTGTAACCTCCATGAGATTACAGTTACTGGAATATACAGTATAGACTCTCGTTAAAAGGAACCTGAAGAGACCAGGAAAATATGTTCCATTTAACAGGAGTTTCATTTACTGAGAGGTGAACAGGATTGCAGAATTTAAGTATGAAATCAATCATGTCAGAGGCGGTTGCTAGTTCCCCTTCAGCAAAAGTTTAAGGGATTTCTGTTTACTGAGAGCCAACTGTATGTATACAAGATGACATACATCATACAGGTAGAAAGGTTTCACCAGCGGAACATCCACAACAGAAAAGAGCTGGGATCTCAAGTCAATGGTAGCAGTGTGCATGTAATGTGAAAGAACTGCATCAGTGACTTTCAATATTGTGCTGTTAACAGGCCACTAAAAATGCATTTTCCAAATGTTAAAATGCACAAAAATAAAGCTACAAGCACGAGTGACATTGAACCTACTACACCCCATTGTGCCTTGTGCTTCTGTCACGCAGGACTACAATGAGGATCAACTGAGCCTAAGAAAACTATGAGCAAATGTGAGAAACCACACACTGCATAGCCATTTCGATATAGCTTCCTTAACTTGTTCTGCTCGTAGTCCCAGGCTGTGCATGTTTATCTTTCTTTATCTGTATCCTCCCGCCCCTCTAGGTTGTGTACCTGTGTTGGCCTCCGCACGAACTTGCCTTCTTGTAGCTTGATTCAAAGGCCTACATAACACCGTCTTGACCGGGAAAAACTTCTATCGCTAGTCCAACGGGCCCAAATATGCCTTGTAATACAGGGTTGCTCAACGAGAACTATGTTGTCCAGTTTTAGGCCGTTGCTAGTACCCAATGGGTAATGGGAAAGTGAACACAGCTGTAGAAGGTACTCTTCTCTCCAATGTGTCCTTTGGTGGTCGAGTGGTTTTTGATGGTACCACAACTTCTTGGTCAGATCGTCCGTTGTTGCTTGTGGGCATCGAGCTTCATTCTCTGGGATCCTGAAGAAGCAATCAGTAAGCGTCCGACCAGAAAATGGGCTGGGCACATTGATGAAGGTCTTGCCGTGTCTCTTCTCGGATGCTTCTCTTCATGTCGTGTCCATTCATTCAAGTCAACTCTTGAACCTGTTTACGCAGATCAATGATCTCTTAAGACAAAGTGTTAATTTATGAGCAGCTTCCTATGCGAAATTTTTTCATGTTCTCAAGAAAAACCTCTCGTTGGACATGAGAAATCCAAAACATTTTGGAGTTGCTAATCTCTTCTGCTGATATTGTTTCCGCATTAGCTGCTGGGATGCATCGACTTCGATTCACAAATTGGAATAGCCAAGTTGTGACACAGAAGCTTTTGCAGATCGCTGAATTCCGTGATGTCAGTGTGCATTTCTGCCTGACATTGTGCCTAAAGTGGAAGTGGAAGTAGCAGGTCATACGTTGGCTCAAAGCCCTCCAGATTCAGGAATTGCTTCCAATTCTTTTGGCTCATCCAACAATCTTGAACTCTCCCATCATTTGCTACTTCCTTGCAAGGCTTGAGCAGATCTAAGCCCCCCGATTCAATAAGTTGAAGGATTATGATCGTCTGAAATAGAAACGCCATATCCTCCAGGCCAGTGCACCTGTGACCTCAGTTAATAGAACAATATACCTCCCATTTAATTTGCGGATTGCCTCATGGCATTGATCATGAGTGTTCGGGGTAGAGTCACTCTGATCGATGATACTCTTTGCTTCGAGTTTCCAAAAGGACCGTACATATCTCTGCAATGTCACCCGGTTGTCAGAAGGGCTATTCACTCGTAGTGTGCAGGCCATGATGTTTGTTGCATTTGATACACTGTTTCAGATTGGTCCTTAGAGTGTCCATTCGAGCATGGAATTTATTGTGACCAACCCAATTGAACATCTCGGCTGAATTCGAGTTCACAGTCAATAATATCCAGAGGTGATCTGACCTGATGAGTAAGTGCACAGGTCGGGTTAACTGTCTGCTCCAATAGAACATCAATCATGAGCAAGAAATTTGCCTTTCACTCCCAGCTGTTAACAAAGTTGTTGTTGTCTGATAGTGCACGAACGTTGTGGCAAATAAATAATACCATAATTGCTGGCAAAGTGCAGACTTGAGAGTTCCATGGAGTAGATAGAAAATGCATGTTAACAGAAACGCGCCCACTTACTATCTGGAGTAACACTGCGCCAGTACTCTTTCAAATATTTCTCTCGCAGGCCACTCTGAGGCGCGACTATCTGTGTGCGTTGCCAAAGTGACCGTGTACCATGCCATGTACTGAGGCCAGGGGCGTAGCCAGGGGCGAGGGGGGGTTCAACCCCCCCGCCCCCCCGAAATTTTTCAGTTTTGCTTGTGTATATATACACGCACACATACAAACGCACGCACGTACATACATAAAGTATGGTTGAACCCCCCCTCCCCCCCCCCCCCCCCGAAGAATATATACGCCGGACTGAGGCCGTATCGCCCTTTGGGCGATATGAAGAAAAATACCGATGCCACACCACACGGACATATTTTATCGTGATTCCGGATTAGGTGTACCTGCATGCATAGGCGTGCGCAGGGTTCCCCATCAGGGGGGGCAAAGGTTCATCGCAACGGCCCCCCACCCAACGAAGTCAATGTATGGGGCAGATTTTGCGCCCCCCCCCCCCCCCCCCGTCTTAGGTGACTAGAAGGGTCAATGTACGGGGCAAATTTTGCGCCCCCCCTCTCAGGTGATGAGGGGGGGCGGCCGCCCCCCCCCTGCCCCCCCTGTGCGCACGCCTATGCCTGCATGGTCATTTTTATTAAAGATCAGGCCCGGTGGAGATCGGGACGGGATCGCGATTGATTTGACTGAATTCTGCGCCAAACTGACTCGTATCGGTCCTGACCGCGATGCCCGTGTGACAACAATCTGGCGCCTTCATTGACTGCAGCGACTACTCGCCCACTTTTTCCAAACTAACGATACCGTAGGGGCTAAATCAACGGTATTTGCATACATGCACTTTGCATCGGTACGATAAACTAAATGTAGCAAATAAAAATGCCGCAGCCGCTACGGTCACGGTGTTCCGTGCTACGGCAAACCGGCACACGAAACCGAAAAACAGAAGAGTCAATAACAATGATGATGATACGTAAGAAAAGCCATTAATATTACATTCACGCACTCGCTTATTGTTGTTAACTACCTCGCTCGAGCCTCGTTAATGATTCCACTAAAATATAGAGCGTGAAAATCCTGGCAGTGTGCCTGCGAGGAGCTTTCGATCGGAAGTGTGGTGGTGTCAAAACTTCCGGGCAGTTTATTCTTTGTTGTGTTGTTTGGGGTTGGGTTGGTAGAGAGGCAGCCATCGAAATGGTGGTGTAACAGCATTCTCGGCATCGTTTGACTTTAGGCTTATGTTGACGTAAGACAGGATGAGTAATAACACGGCTCTTCAAAAAGCGATCGACCTGGTGACACGGGCCACCGAGGAGGACAAAAACAAGAACTACGCCGAAGCCCTGCGCCTCTACGAGCATGCGGTGGAGTACTTTCTTCATGCTATCAGGTACGAAGCACAGACTGATCGGGCGAAAGAAAGTATCAGATCCAAGTGTGTCCAGTACTTGGACAGGGCTGAGAAGCTGAAGGAGTACCTCCGGAGCAAAACCAAAGAGAAGAAGCCCGTGAAACAGGGCGAAAACGATGACAAAAAGGAGGACAACAGCTCGGACAGCGACGACGAGAATCCGGAGAAGAAAAAACTGATGAATCAATTAGAAGGAGCCATCGTCATGGAAAAGCCGAACGTCAAATGGTCCGACGTCGCTGGACTGCACGCAGCCAAGGAAGCCCTGAAGGAGGCTGTCATATTGCCCATCAAGTTCCCCCACTTGTTCACGGGTAAACGCAAACCGTGGAGGGGCATCCTGCTTTTCGGACCCCCCGGTACGGGAAAGTCTTATCTAGCCAAGGCGGTGGCCACCGAAGCGAACAACTCGACGTTTTTCTCGGTTTCATCGTCCCACCTGGTCTCAAAGTGGCTCGGCGAAAGTGAAAAGTTAGTGCGCAATCTCTTCGAAATGGCACGCAACCAGAAGCCGAGCATTATCTTCATCGACGAGATAGACTCCCTCTGCAGCACCCGGTCCGACAACGAGAATGACGCCACTCGGCGTATCAAGACGGAATTTCTGGTGCAGATGCAGGGTGTCGGCAACGACACCGAGGGCATTCTCGTGCTCGGAGCCACCAACATCCCGTGGGTGCTTGATTCGGCCATTCGGAGGCGCTTTGAAAAGCGTATCTACATTCCTCTGCCGGATGAGCCTGCGAGATTGCACATGTTTAAGGTAAACGCACGCGATAGCACTTTGACTGTGATGGATGATAAGCGCAGCATGTTCTTGACGAATTCACGTTGGTGTTGCCACCACAATCAACGCTAGAAGTAACCGTTTTTCATTTGCCCCCTTTTCTATAATCGTTCATCAAGCATCCGAGCATCATTAAAATGTCACATCGCTGTTTTCACCGGTAGCAAGGGGCTTGAAATGTTTTGGGTAATGCCATCAAGCGTGAGAGCTTGTCTAGTAGTTGGTCACAAGTGTAAAACGTGAGTGTCGTTTGGTAGATTGATCAACTGACACTGTTGAACCCAGATTGAATGACAAGGGAATCATTTTAAGCCAATTGTATCCAAAACTATGCTCTGTTAGCACTAGCATTTGACAAGAATGCGAGTTTCACTGACATTCTTGCCAAGGAAATAAGAATCGTAGCTAAACAGTATTACATCTCACTTCCTTGTAGACGCGTGTCGCCTTATGTGATGGCAGGGGCATGCTCTGCTAACCTTTGCTTGTTACCATCACTCTGCACATTATGTGCACTGTGGCATAGTAAAGAATACTTCAAGTTCGTCATTTATTCTGTTCCGGTGAAGTGTTAATTCGGTTTCACAATATATGATGCTAGTTTCACGTAGCACTTTTTCTTTATTACTGTTTGCACAACTCTGTCATCATGGTCTTCCTTCTGTGCAGCTACACATTGGGAACACACCTCATACCTTGTCAGAAGACGACTTCAAGCAGCTGGCCAAACGCAGCGATGGTTTCAGCGGAGCCGACATCTCGGTGCTCGTGCGCGACGCCCTCATGCAACCTGTGCGCAAAGTACAGACAGCAACCCACTTCAGGAGGGTACGAGGGCCGTCTCGCAGTGACCCCAATGTCATTGTGGACGACCTTTTAACACCCTGCTCGCCCGGTAGCCCCGGCGCTATCGAAATGTCTTGGATGGATGTGCCGGGAGAGAAGTTGCTGGAGCCAACGGTCACCATGAGCGACATGCTGTTGTCCCTTTCGACTGCCAAGCCGACCGTCAACGATGCCGACCTTGGAAAGTTGAAGAAGTTCATGGATGACTTTGGCCAGGAAGGCTAAAGCAAACAGAAGCGTTGGGAGGCAGTGCGAAAACGACTCGCCATCTTGGTGACCGAAGCTTTTCTGGTCATGGCTCGGACCTCATCAGGCATTGGCATCTCACTACTTGCAACGCACGTGTGACGACGGAAGCCTTGTATGTGAACGGCAGAGAGGTGAGGACTGAAAACTGGCCAATGTTTGACCACCATTGTCTAGAGGACTCTGGCATTGCAAGGGCTGTGTCTCGGGGAGGTCATCCGTCGCCATGGCCGCAAAAGCTTTCATCTGCCATTGGCTTCTTGGCAGAAAGCTCGGCGTCAGGAAATGTTCAAGCTAGCGTGCATCAACATGTTCCATCCTACCCCTTCTCCCTAAATATAATAATGGCTTTGCTCGTAAAACAGACTTGTCACTTTTGGCCTAGGGAAAAAAAAAAGAATGAGTGCTCCCTTTCAATCTGGTCGTAGAGTTTGGGAAGCAGCAGGCTGTACACAGCGACCTACCAGAGCCATTTCACCAGGCAGAAAGTTTCAAAGCTGGATTTTGTGCATGCCATCTTTTTGCTTTCGGCAGGCCGTATGTGCTAGCAGTGTTCTCACCCACAATGCTCTCAGCACGCTACATGTTTGTTAAGCTTATCACGTGCTAAATGGCGCTGTAAAGTATAACTGTTTGTGTGAGCGAAAGTGAGTCTCTTTTGGATGTCGCTATCATATAAGAATGACAGCAAAATTTGAGTCCGGTTCTTATGCAAGCTTTCTTATAGTCGGCTTCTCCAGGAGAAGAAAGCACAGTGCCTAGACGAGTGGCATACAGAATGGCTCGAAGCCATCAGCTAAGTAGACCGCCACGGCTTTGGCTGCTTTCTAAAGAGTGATGGCTTAGTGACTGCCTCACTAGTGTGCTCTGTGAAAACGGCGACGCTGTGGGTTGTGCACCGTGTTGCTAACTGCTGGTGACGGTTATTGTTCCAGGCAGTCCTGAAGCACTCTGCAAAGTCTATAGATAGCTTGTTGTTGTTATGGCCTCAATCATCATTCCTGCGGCATTTTAGATATTCATATTTTTCTGAAAAGCTTTGGAACATGCCCCTTGGCACGTGTCAGACACCGTGTGAAAAAATGTAGTTCCCTTGGAGACTGTGCCCTTCGCTGCTGAAGATACACCGAGGATTGTTTTTTTCTGTTTTTGCGCATTGTGGTTAACAAGAAAGAAAAAAAATAACTGTTAGGCAATGCTCGATTGCCAGTTCTGTATGTAAAATATGTCATGTTTCATTTGAATGTTTGAAATTGGGAAGTGGTTGGATAAGCTTCTTGAGACAAGAAAGTACAATAAACTTTAAAAGACAAAAGAAGAGTTGTTTCTGAAGTAAATCGAAACATTGGTAGACACAGTGTGTCAGTGCCAGACTGCCAGAAACACACACCAGTGTGCACAGTTGCACTCGAATAGCAACTTAGAGCCACAAACACAACAGGACCAGAAATCATTAGTTGATGCTTTATTTCGGCCAACATAACAGTTAAAAGAAGACAGTTATTTTATTTTTCATTCTCAATACAAGGGGACTATCGACTTTGTACAAAAAAAAATTGTATTAGCAGCAGATAAATTAACACATGTACGAGGAGTAGCCCGATGGACGTTCGCAATGAAGGATGAGAATTCTCACTGGAGCAAGTACAGGTGATTAGTTTCACAGAGGTATCTCAATGAGAGAAAGCGTACAAGAAGATCAGTACTATTACTGTATGGTACATTTTGTGAAGGATTATGGTACAGTGGCAACAATTCATCGTATATGTACAAAACTTGGCACGAGAGAGTATTTCTTGGAAATAGCTGCATTAGCATGTGAAGGTGCCATGAGTCATTTTTTCTCTTAATGCTATACTGTGTCTCGTTTCATGCAGTAATACCCGTCTTTCGAAAATGCAAAGGGTCAGCTTATTAAAATGTGGTCAGTTTAGGAATTTTGTGGTTAATGCTGGTCCTTCAAAAAATGTTTTTGGTAAAAGAAAATAGAGGTAAGAATGGAATTGGAGCACATATCACATAATCTGGCACTCGACCTCGCATTTAATGAACTCAGACACGCAAAAAACAGTCACAGGAAACCGGCATGCATGCATACGAGGCTCCAACTTTTTAAATATAACGCGAAATGGCCGTACACCCTTTAGTGTAAAAAAGAACTTTACAAAAGGCCATCACATCTAATACACAACTCAACAAACAACGACATGTATATAAAAAAAAATATTTGTTAAAAAACAGCCCTGAGTTTTGAAACACGTCCGCCTTGGCAAAAAACGCCTCGAATTTGAGACCAACATCCCTGCCTTGGCAAAAACGAACTTTCCGGAATGACAGTCAAGAAACAAAACACACCGCCAAGAGGGACCCCGCTCTCAAGGTAAAGGCTTGAGAGTTAGGATGAGTGTTTATATTCTTTAATTATTTTTTTCCTTTCTGAGGAAGAGATAGCACAAACAGCTTATCTCTAAATGCATTTGTTATGGCAAAGGAACCTTAATGAAACGCCATGAAATGCTGTGCAATGTGTTAGACAAAATGATGTGCCCAGGCAGCAGAGTGGCATCGGAGGAGGCTGAACAGGAGGACGGGGCAGTACCGGGAACGGTACCAACGGTTTATTTGGTCTGGAGCAGGTGCTGGGGCTCAGGTCTGCCGTCATGCCGGTACTGTACACCCCTAATTAGATGTCAAAACTGGTTTGATGGCAGTTAACGAACATTTGCTCACCTGCTCCCCTCTTCCCACGGGGTGTTTCAAACCACAGCTGATTTGCATCAAGAAAAATTCTACAGGCAAGTTCCTTCTTCGTACCTCGGCCACCGCTCCAGTACCACCGACGTTACCTCGCTTGCTACCTGGGCAGAACACGACCCACCACGTTCCAACCTCGTGCCCAGCACACGCAATGTTGTCCGTCGCAATACAAACAGCTTCAACTTGCCACAAAAATACTGTAGTAACAAAATCACCTTCCGAGTAGGGCACGAAAAAGTTCTCAAGGCAACGAGAGTCTGAGGCAGTGCTGCATAGTTCGCCACAAAGTGAACGGCTCCGCTTGGCTGCCCGCCCGTGCACCTCGTCCACTGTGGAGTGCGTCGTTCTCGCATGCCATTGCGTTGTTCGCTGCTCAGCGAAGTCTTTTCTTTTCTATTTTTGCCCAGAATACCAACTGCATTCAACACATTATTAGGATGATGTGTGTAAGAAAGGAACTTGGGTGCACGACAGAACAATCTGTCATGCCACTATGGCCAGGTCGGCTTCGTCTTCCGAGCTGCTGCGAGCCCTGACCGTCTGGTACTTGTCGGGTAAGAGCATGTCTTCTTCGTCGGACACTTCATACCTGCGAGAGAAGCGATTGCAAAGGTCGTTAAAAGGGATGCCAACACGTATCTTAACTTGTGGGAACTCTGTCGTGCGTTAAAAGTATGACACTCTGCAAGTGATGAAGGTTAAAAAAAACTCCAGGTCTACGTGGAACACGTAGCACAGCCACAGCGTAAGGTGGAGGAGTGGCCTTCTGAAAGCCTTGTTGTAAACACTGCGCCTACTGCAAGTATGGTTGTGAGGTACACACAATGCCACGATTCATCATTTGCGAAGTAGCAAAGTACCTGCTAGTCGTCTGTAAGGAATTATGTGAAATGCACCCTTTGTTGATGCTGTGGCTGATAATTATGATGAATTATGGATAATCCCTTTGTAATGGGTGGGCAGTATTAACGCGATAGTGTTAAAGAGCTCGTTTTGCGGAAATTCTGGCGTTGGTGTTGTTGGTTATGAGCAATAAATCACCATCTTGTCTGCAACCAAGAAATAAAGAGAGAGAGATGCAAATAAAATAAATAATAAAAAAATATAATCGGTTTGAGTAAGAATTGAACCCAGGAGCCTGCGTGGCAAGCAGGTGGTCTACCACAGAGCTATGCCATTGCTTGAAACTGCTTCGGAAAAACCACATGAATGTCGTAGTGGAAGGAGTCTCCTTAACATGTCATATTGCATGGCAGAAGTGTAGATTCACGCCAGGCATCAAAACGTGAATTGCATGAGTGGGTGTTTTAAAGATCCACCTATTACAAAGCCCTCAGACATATTTAATCATCATTGGCTGCAAGAGCACCAACAAAGTGAGCAGCTGCGTAGTTCGCATGTTGCCTTACGGACACGTAGTAGGCCCTTGGCTGATTCGCAGAAGGAAGAATTATGGTGAAGAAATGGCCAATGTTACGTGCACAGTCGTTCGTTTCCTTATGGCACGGTTGAGGCATGCACCAAGCACCGAAGCCAGGCTAGCAATTGAGAAGGCGATGCACACGGGGCCCGATTACGGTATTACGTTCTACCCTTGAAGGTGAAGCTCAAGCGTCCTCCAAGTTTTACAGCGAAAGCTGTTATGAGATCATTTCAACGACCGTTCTTGGCGCCGTAGTTGTCTGCCGCCGCCGCCAGTGTCCGTAACCGCTATCGCATGAAATATGAAAAAAAAGGGAATAAGAAAAAAATTCCAGGATGGAACGAGGTTCGAACCTGGGCGCCCTGCGTGGGAGCCCAGTGTTCTACCTCAGGGCCATGCCGGTGCTTGAAACTGCATTGCAAAAAGACCCTATACAGGCTTCATGTCGGGAAGAAACCACATTAACATATGTAATGTAGTGTGGTAGAAGAGTAAAATAACAACCAGGCGTCACACAAACGCGAATTCTGTAACCGGGCGTCACACAATGCAAATTGCACAACGAGTGGGTTGTTGAGTGCTTCCAATCCATTACAAAGGCCTCTACGATAATTCTTCATCGTCATCAGCCACAGCATCAACAAAGTGCACATAATGCCTTACAGGTGTTTAGCGAGTACCACGATTCTCCGCAAAATGACGAAAAATTGCATAGTGGCTGCTTCCCTCCTTCACAAAAATTATGATGATTTATAGCGTAGTGGGTTCCTGGCAAGTGCACTTCTATTGGTTGTCAAGGAAGCCCATAAGGCTCCCATGATCCATTTGCTCAGGCTCTCAATAAAGTTAATTCCTTCTCTCTCTCGCTCTCCGTTTCTCCGGTTAACGTATGTTATAAAGCGTGGTGGGACAGTTAAATAACGACCATGTGTCACACAATATGAATTACGTACCTGGTGGGTCGTTTAAAGCTTCCTACCCATTACAAAGGGCTCAGCCATAATTCTTCATTGCCATCAACCGTCGCATCAACAAAATGCACATAATGCCTTACAGATGGTACCTTGATTCTCCACAGAATAACGAATAATGTCGTGGTGGGTGCTTCCCAACTTCCCAAAAATTATGATTTGTGGCGTAGTGGGTACGTTGCTAATGTACTTTTATTAGTAGCCACAAGAGAGTTTATAACAGGCCCTAGAAATGCCGCTCTTCCAGCTTTCGCTGTGACTGTGCTGCGCTTTCCGCGCAGGCCTGGCGTTTTTAAATTACCCACTCGTTACACAATTCGCATGGTGAGACGCCTGATGCAATTCTACACTTCTTCCATGCAATATTTGCATAGCTGCTAATATGACTCCTCGCCTGACGTGACACTTCTAAAGCTTTCTTTCTTTATTTATTTTTCTTTTTTTCCAAAGCAGTTTCAAGCGCCGGCATGGCTCTGTGGTAGAATACTTGACTACTGCAGACAATTCCAGGATTTGATTCTGACTCAAACCCAGTTTTTTTTTTTAATTTTGTTTAGTTTCGTTTTCTCACTGTGCAAGATAGCTGTGATGGGCACCTGCAGTGGTGACAGACAACAGCGCCAACAAAATCAGCTGCTGTGAGCTCATAAAAGCTTACGCTGTAAAGCTTTTGATACTTCAGTGTGATATGAAAGTATGTTTTAACGTGCCACCCCGAAGATCAACGACACTGCTGTGATGCCACACAAAGAAGAAAAGTTTACATATAGGTTGCAATAAGGTCTCCTATGATCATGCCGATCGTGAAAAAGTGAATGAATTTTTGGCGCACATTTCCTGGTGTGTATGCCCATTTCTTGGCCAGTGACCCAAGTTCGCAGATGCCACTAATCTTTAGGGTCATCACTGTTTCTCCTGACTGTGCTGACATACGACAGCTGTAGCAATCGTGTGAATGGAGCGAGTCAGTGCTTCATGACGTCGTCACACATTTAAATCCTGGGAACAGGTTAATGATTTTAAATTTTTAAGTTAAAATCATTCTTTGTTGTTCTGATGGTTGCTTCAACAACCGGTGGACATTTAGAGTAATGGCATACCAAGGAATGGGGCAAGTGGCTGAGGACGGCAGTGAGTTGGGTGGCGTGGCGAAATTAAAAAGTTCGCAGGCATAACATTGGATCAACTCGCACAAAAGAGAGTAAATTGGTGGCCATTGGGAAAGGCCCTCATCCTGCAGTAGACAAAAAATCCGGCTGAGAATGATGATGAGCGCTGCTACAGCGTTTAGATATTATAGACCTCCACTTAATAAAGAAAGGAGGGGGCGGGGAGCAGAGACTGGTACAAAGTGCAGCTGTTTTCCACTGAACAGACAGACTGTAGCGAAGAGCAATGAAGGCTATAGTGGGTCACCCTCTTCAGTGACATCTAATGGGTCTGTCTCTACCGCGCATTGCTCGTGAACGCCGCTTGCTCTCGGGGTCCGTGAATTCAGCCATTGATCAAGCTACCAGTCGACTCTTACGCCCATAGGCGTGCGCAGGGTTCCCCGTCAGGTGGGGGTAAAGGTTCATCGCAGCGCCCCCCAACTCTACTAAGTCAATGTACGGGACAGATTTTGCCCCCTCCCCCCCTTTCTTAGGTGACTAGAAGGGTAAATGTACGGGGTAGATTTTGCGACCCCCCTTATAAGTGATTAGGGGGGGCGGCCGCCCCCCCTGCCCCCCTTGTGTGCACGCCTATACTTCAGCCAGTGTTCAATAAATGCTTTTAGAATTGGCGGAGGTGCTGTGCCCTCACAACCTCGATCCCCCTTCGGTGCCCCTGGAACTTCGATCCCGTACGCTTTAAGATTCCGCCCAGCAAACATCTCGTCCCGCACTGACTGTATGTCCCGGTGTCTCTGCTACCCACCTGTCCTGCACGGATGGCACCTACGTGGAGGACTACACCATAAATGGGACGTGGCAGGAAAACTGAGCAACTTGGTCTTCTACCTTGCTGGTGTGGCAAGCCTTTGATACAACAATCACGCATCAGATTTTCCAATGTGGTCCGATTTCAAGACCACTGCTATCGACGTGTTTCGCTGCCCTACCGTTCGCAAGCTGCAAGCGGAGCAGGCTTTTACGTGAATGAGCTCAGCAAGCCGGTGAATCTTTCACAAGTTACATACAAGACCATGTACTGTCGGCCGCAAAAGTTTGCGGGATCTGCAGCGCGTGACGGAGCGACGGAAAACTGCATTGCTGCGTCACCTACCGGGATGCGGCGGGTGTTGAAGCTATCGGCCGCAGCCTCCGCGATTAAATCCGGCAACGGCACGTTGTCTAAACGCGCCGTCGCTAATCGCCGAGGCTGATAGCCTCAACACCCACCGCATCCCGGTAGGTGACGCAGCAATGCAGTTTTCCGTCGCTCCGCCACGCGCTGCACATCCCGCAAACTTTTGCGGCCGACAGTACTACCCCCTACTTGCGCCATTGCCTTGGCTGCCAGGCATGGCCACTTCTCGTTGCAAGTAAATTTTCGGATTGTCTAGCTGGCTACATTTTGGCTTTAGCGACAGTACTCTTCCATGAGAACTACAAACAAAGGGACTCATATATTATTCTTCATTGATAAGGTAGAATTTCAGGGGAAGACAGAATAGATGAAAATTCCTTGGAACACGGGTTGTCGCTGGAGCCAACGTTTCGACGAGTGGACTTTTCTTCAAGGTTGCAATCTTGAAGTAAGACAAGTCTGCTCGTCAAAACGTTGGCTCCAGCAACACTTCGTGTTCCAAGGAATTTTCCATTCTTATTTGACGTAATTCACTGCATTACACCTCTTGAGGCACTAGTAATGTGCAATGGCAGTCATTAACACATTTCTTTATTTGGAAGGGATGACACAACATCTATAATATTTTCAAGAATGGAGGTTTATTGAACTTCAGATATGTTTCAGTAGCTAATATTTGTCAAGTAAATTTTTTGTCGTCTATACTTTTTAGCAATGAACAGTAATGGGAAACATTCTGCGAACTGTACCAGGAGGTCTTTCTGTTGTGTGGGTATATTTGGCTGCATATCCTAGCTGACAAAAAGCACACTGTTGTACACTACATTTCGAACAAATCAAGCATTTTGAAATCGTTCCAAAAGGAGCATTTTCGAAAGGAGCCAAAGAGATATTTATACTCATGTGATTATGCATTAGGACAGCTTGGCAACTTTCTTTGGTGGCCACCTTTTTGGTAACTTCAGTGAACCAGTGAATTCTTTTTGGCTACTATTCATATTTCATGCGTGATTTGCCAACTCTGCCTGTCATCCGTGAAGCTGACCTTAGTCGCAACACCAAAGGTTGACGCTGTCCACTCATTGCCAAATTAATGCAAGAAGGCATCTTGCACTCGGTGTCGATACAAGGGTTGTATGCAAGTAATGTTGCATGTTTACAACCGGATGTCTGTTGCTTCACTGAGGTACTTCGTCGGACGTTGTGTGAAGTGAAAGTGTAAGTACCCCTGAAAGTGACTGAGTGAGAGCGTGACCACGGGAGTCATTACTCAACAGTCAACTAAGGTACGGTCTACAATGAGATACAACTTAAGAAGTCAAGCCAGGATGACCGAAATGCAGCAGTCGATTGCCTCCGCAACTTCATGAAGAAAAAGTCATAGTGACAGGGTCACTATGATGTCAGTCTAGAGCATGTGCTGACTGGAGCAGGCTTGTGGACATCTGTCTTTGAGGTGGAAATGCCACTGCCTTCGAAAGCTGTATCCGACTAAAAACAATGCGTGAACTTTTTCATCCTCCTTCTCGACATCATCTACTTGTCTTCCACAGGGCAACAGCTTTTTCCAAATATCTCAGATTATGCCCCTTCGGCAACATCCAACCCTTCCCACGTTTGCCAACTTTGCAATAGGATCAGTCCACCTAATCCTCTGCCATCGACTGTGCTTCCCCTGACACCATACTTCTATCCTCTACACATCATGTAACTAGCTCGATTCCACTTCTCCTCTTAATCACGATTATAACATCGCGTACCCATACTTACTCTCTGATGCATACTGTAATCTTCAGTCCCACAAGGTTACACTACTGGTTCAAGCTCGGCTACTACTTCAAAGACAATCTTTCACACAAATTGAGCTCATTGGTGCCTTGGCATATTCAAAACAAGGTACTACTGCTTGTGAAGCACAGAGTGCACATCAAAAGGCAAATAAGTATTTCAAATTTCTAACAATAAAGTTGGCAAACTAAGAGCTGCACTACAGTAGTAATGACAAAATGGTGATGATGATCAGCTCAACAAGTGCAAGCAACGGGCACAACATGAAAGTAGCAGACTCAATTGAGAATGCCATAACAGCGGGGAAAATGAGGAGCCGGCAGTGGATAGTAATAAAAGTTCCCAGACGATTACAATACTGTCAATGCGAATTCTGAGCGCAGCTTCGTGTTGGGGGAACGCCAACTGTGCTTGAAGTTTTGGATATCCGCAGTTGTAGCAATGTAACATGCGTTACATACTGCCACAGAAACTGGTAGCGCTCGAGTGCTACGCACACCACTCTGTGCATTGCAGGCGTCACGAGCCAAGCAAAACGCCAACAGCCGCGTTACAACAAGCAAAGCCAGCCGCTTGTGTTCGTCCTGTAGCTGTTGTTCCTCAGACACTTGGTGCCACCCACTGCAGGGGATAGACTATGAATCGGACGGTGCCTTGCTTAAGAAATTAATTCACTTGCTGAATAGTAGCGCTTGTGTTCATCCTATACTTCTTTGTGCTCTCTTGTTTCCGCGCTATGCTACAAGCCAGCTGCAGTGCACGTGCAGTGCACGTGCCAGTCCTGCATGCGCATGAGCTCCGACCGAGGGGCCAGCGCGCATGACAGAGGAAGAAAGTGAGGTTAGAGGCCAGCGGCTCGTGATATCGGCAGACTCCGCATTCGTTCTCTTTCGTCTTCGTTCATTTTATCGGTTATGCCACCAATGACGACACTCAACACAGGAACAGGCGCCTAAGAGCTGTGTTCTGAAATAATTGTCAGCAGAATTTATCTACAGCAATCGTCAAACTAACGAGAGAGCCTCATTCGCTACAGCACACGTCCATTACTCAACTTTCGCTACAGCCGACTGAGCACAGTGCCATGATGCTTCGTCCATTTAGCTTTGTTGGTTTTGCACCGTGTTTTTCTGGACACCTTCTTAGCCTCCACAGTTAAGCAGCATGTGTGTGTGTTAATGGAGTGATAGCACAACATTGGCAGTACTCTTTTGCTTTAGTGTTTTACATGTTCTGCATCCGTTCTCAGCTCTTGGCATGGTGCCAAGAATAATGCCATGCAGCCATGTGACTGAGCTCAATTCCTTGCAAGGGCTGCACTTTCTCAATTGTTTTAAATAGTTATCATTTAGTTGGGCAGGATAACCAGAGAAATGTTCTCGCACTTAATGGGACACTAAAGGCAAATAACATTTTATGTCAGAGTGAAAGCTCAATGTATGACGTCTAAAACGGCAATATTATCAACAGCAGTGCCCTACTTACCGAGAAAATTAAGCTAAATGTATCACACGATGAGCGCCACGAGCGGCACATTTTGGAAATGATCCCGATGACGTGAGAGAGTTCTACTACAATTAAAGGGGTACTGACACGAATATTTTCAGTTGTCGTTCTTTTGCGTCAAATGAAAGTTCAAGCCCTCAAGAGCCTAGAAAAGGTAGTGCTAAGCGCGAGTTCGCCCTGAAAAAGTAATTACAGTGTGTTTTTAAAAGCTGGTTTCGCTTCCTACTGTACCCTGACGTCGCAGCACGGTATGAGCTTCTCGTCACGTGCTCACACAATATACACTGACGTTTCCACGGCCGCTCTGCAACGTGGCTCCGTTGGTGACGAACAAGCGGCCATTTTGGAAGTTTTGATGACGCACATGTGGCCATCTTGGAAGTTTTGGTACCTAACGTCATCACAACTAGCCAGACTGCTGCGTGAAGTCACCAGAATTTGTACTGTAGCCTGATGTCAAGCTAGTGTCGATGTCAGTAGGTGCGCCATGGAAAAGTTGATTTTAATATCAAATTAAAATACCTTACCAGCATATTCTGAGCTTCAGACTTAATCAGAACCGTGTCTGCATGCAGGAGGTTGGTGTGGCAGAGTAAACTCGCCTTCGAAAAAAGGTGTCAGTACCCCTTTAATCACTCGTAATCAAACTAGCTGCAATAAAAAAAGAACCTTTCGTGCATCAAGAGACGTAATAAAATGCTGCTTGTTCGTTTCTGTTTGATTCATGGAAAAAAGAACCTCTTTGGCGTTGCCGTGGGGAACGGCACGCGTGGTTCAAAGGTTTCATTTCCGCCGAACTGCGCTTCGCCCGGCACCCTGCTTCGCTCACGCGGTCGCGTCTCAGTGGTAGTTTCGGTATCGCGTACTGCCACGTGTGTTTTGCGCGCTCGTGAAAGTCGCTCTGACAGAAAGTTCGACAAAATGCTGCATGCATGTGATGTTGCCGGATGCCCGAATGGCGCACGCCGCCAGTGCACGCCGCCGCGCAGTAAAGGCAGGCAACGTTGGGCACAGCAGCAGTGACGTGAGAAACACCGCTTTCAGATGGGTGATTTGAAGTGCGCTAACGCGATGTTGACCACTAAGACGTGATTTTACTTCAAAATAAGCACTGCCTTGGCACAAAAGTAGCACTATGAGGCTTCTGGACCATTATTTCAACAATCAACGTCGACTTAATATTTGCCTTTAGTCTCCCTTTAAAGTGAGGGAGCCAAATATTATCGTGGATGTTTTTGCTTGATGTCAACAACCACAGTGGCAATCTCATTTGTTACATAGCATGAGGTGTAGACTTTGATACCCAGCTACTACCACTACATCTCGATAGAGGGCACAATGCAAAAGAGCTTTGCCCTCCACTACAGAATCTCTCATCGCCGCAGTTTTGCTACTGGACTAGTATTACACCCCACAAATCAATGCATCAATGAATGGCTTGATGCCAGGTATCGGCAGTTGCCACAAATACCTGAGAAAGTCAGTTGTGAGGAAAAAAAAAACACCTCTGTACCAACCAGTCTGCATGACTGAATCATTTACAACTTTAGTGACTATGTTGCATTACGACTTGTCAGTCACAAAAGCCACACCATACCAATTGAATGTTGTTAGAGGAGCTTTAGTGGTTCCTTAAAGGTGGGAATGTTAAACTCCCACCTTTCAAATGCCTCTCACTCAAGGTTTCTTGCTGCCTTGAGCAAGAGGTTACAACGGTGCCACTGAATGAGCTTATGAACTTCCAGCATGTAACATGCTCAGTATGCCAAGTTTTGCATGCTCTACATTGTACCTGCTCATTTGCCAATGCAGCAGTAGGGAGAACAAATAGAGGGTGCTTGAGACTCATAACGAGATAAGTCAGAACTCCTTTAAGGGGCCCTGCAACACTTTTCCAAGTAGCCATGGAATGGCTTCACTAAAGGGACTTGTTGACTCGCGAATTGAATGCCGCAAAAAATTTTTAGCATCCATCCAGTACGAGCGGAGTTACAAAGATTTGTTGCACGCTGTAATAGCTTTCTCTCTTCTCTCGCCTCGACAAAAGTGCTGGAAGCTAAGCAGGGGGCGATGGCATGGGGGAAGAAGGTACGTTACGTATGCCTCCTGACCTTGAGCACATTTTCTTTCTTTCTTTTTTTTTTTCGAACGCGTGGTGTAGTTTCAGTGCGATCGCGTGCACGGGTGAGGGGCCGCCTCTTGCGGCGGCCGCAGTAACTACCGAGTGCGCCATGTTCAAATCAGCCAATGGCATGGAACCTGCCTGTGATGCCGTAAGTGTAATTTTTTGTCGAGAGAAGAGAAAGTGCTTTTTAGCTGACTCTGCGAATTTATTGTAAATCCCAGGCCACTTGCAGCGCTATAATGTTTAGCTTGCGTGTTCTCGGGAGCCTCGACTACCGATCAGCAGCGTTTTCTGACCATGCTGAAAAAGTGTTGCAGGGCCCCTTTGAAGGCAAATATTATGTCAACATGGCCACTAAAATACCATTGAGAAATGTTGCAGTGCTTGCTAGGGGGGACTGAGTAGCATTTTAATGCAGTTGCAATGCTATCATCATCATCATCAGCCTGTCTACGCCCACTGCAAGGCAAAGGCCTCTCCCATGTTCCGCCAATCAACCCGGTCCTGTGCTTTCTGCTGCCACATTATACCGGCAAACTTCTTAATCTCATCTACCCACCTAATTTTCTGTCTCCCCCTCACACGTTTGCCATCTCTTGGAATCCAGTCAGTTACCCTTAATGACCACCGGTCATCCTGCCGACGTGCTACGTGCCCGGCCCATATCCATTTGTTCTTCTTGATTTCAACTATGATATCCTTAACCCCCGTTTGTTCCCTGACCCACTCTGCTCTCTTCCCGTCTCTTAAGGTTACACCTATCATTTTCCTTTCCATCGCTCGCTGCGTCGTCCTCAATTTAAGTTGAACCCTCTTTGTAAGTCTCCAGGTTTCTGCTCCGTAGGTAAGTACCGGTAAGATGCAGCTGTTATATACCTTCCTCTTGAGGGATAGTGGTAGATTACCATTCATGATTTGATAATGCTTGCCGAATGAGCCCCAACCCATCCTTATTCTTCTAGTTATTTCACTCTCATGGTTCGGCTCCGCGGTTACTACCTGTCCTAAGTAGACGTACTCCTTTACAACTTCCAGTGTCTCGCCAGTGTTGCAATGCTATATGCAGGAACTAAAGCCACGTGCTTTCCTAAGCTGGCACCAAACACAACTGCACAGACAGTCAACGTTCTCGCGCCTCTTCGTTGCCATTTGAGCTTATATATATATGAGCTTCCACGTGCTGCTTCCTAAATAATAAAGTTAACAAGACATAATTTGCACCACCCCTTCCCTCCGGACCAATTAGTGGGGGGGCCATAGCCCTCCCAGGATGCTCACCGATGGCCTCGAGCACATCCATAACTTTAATACCAATTCAGACCTTGTAGCTTTGGCAAACGGTGGGCAAAAAAGACATCAAACATTTTGTACAGGCAGACTAGCAGCAGTACTCACCACGGCTTGGAGCTCCTCTTGTTCTTCCTCGCAGCGAGGGTCATTTTCTTGGCCTAGAAAGAGCAAGCAGCACCAATATGTCACACCTTATGTGCAAAACAGAGTGAGCATTGGCTGTCGAGGAGGAGAGTGCAAAGAAACGTGCCATTAACGAAGAGCTGCGCCACCCATCCTACAGTTCTGTTACAATATAAAGCAGCTACTTGCACATGAACTATGCCATGAATGGATAGCATGAATGGCAAGGGCACCTAGTCACGAGCAACTTCTTTGAACCAGCATGCAGCAAATTTCATAAAGAAGGGGCCCACGGCACAAAGTCACAGCACCCTTGCACAAAAACCTTACCCATGAGCACATTAATCCACTGGTAAACGGGAAGGGAAGCATGGTTGAAGATGGCAGAGAACTACAAGGCAGGATGAAACTAGAAAATTCGCAAGTGTAAAAAGAAACCAGCTGGTTTGCGAACGTTGTGTACTGCTTAGAACTAGGCTATTGTCATTTCAAGGGCAGCACACTCATTGAGACATCGACAAACGCTATCTCTAAATAAGTCTGCCGCCCTTAAAATGATAATGGCTGACTGACTAACCCATTGATACTTCCTGTGGGCTTTCTACCTGGCTGAATATATTTTGTTGCTGCTTGGCTTAACGTGGTCACCTTAGAGTGAAGTCAGCATTGTTTGGTTGCAGATAGCTAAAATGCAGATAAACATGCAGATACCGTATTTACTTGACTGTAACGAGGCCACGATTGTAACGCGAGGGGTGACATTGCATTGCGGCCAGAAAGAAAAAAGAGAATTACGGTATTCGATTGTAACGTGAGGGTAGACTTTAGGTAGCAAAAGTCTGGAAAGAAACTCTCGTTACATTCGAGTAACTATGGTAACTAGAGTCAGATACAACTTAAGAAGGCAGGAGAAGCTCCACCGACATGACCAAAGCGCGGCAGCCGATTGCCATTACCCTTTGTGACCAAAGAAATAGGTAGTCCTGCTCATGTTCTTCAATGGCAGGGCCACCAACCATATGGCTTATGACGTCAGTCTGAAGAACGCGCTCATTGATGCAGGCTTGAATAAATATGCCTTTGAGGTGGAAATGCCGCTGCCTTCTAAAGTTGCATACAGCTGTAAATATCAGCAAGGACTCACTTTTACACCGCTACTGCTGCTGCTGCTGCTACTAGGGACAAGTGGCGGCTGAGATTCCTGAGCTGTTGCCGTCTCTTGGGGTCCCTTGGTCACGTCGGGCGGAGGAGCCGCAACGCGTTTTAGTGCTTCCTGAGCTGCTTCGTCAATCTTGCTTAGGGGTGGCTGCCTCGCGCTCTCCGCCTTGGACGCTTCGCTCGGGGGCGAGAGGGCGCTCTCGGTCTTGGAGACCTCACTGGGAGCGGGCGACTGCCGACCGCCCACCGAGGAGTCCGGCGTGTGGAGCAACAGCTCTGTGGGCGACAGGGGCTTGGCCAGAGAGAAAGCGCTGGTCCTGCTCAGCGTCACAGAGCCCCGTCGGCCATCTTCGGTCTGCGATGCCGACGATGCAGGGCGTGATAGTGTTCCTGAAATGGCAGTGAGGCGAACGAGGAAACTCGTTAGGCAAAGCTGAAAGATCTTGAAAGCTGTGAAGAAAGAACACTAGCTACAGAATGTTTAAATGTATATAATAGGGATATTGCAGCACACTCTTCCAACAGGTAAAAAGAGGCATGCTGAACCAACATGTGGAAGAGGAAGAAGAAAATGAAGAATCCCAACTCTTGGTGTGCACACAAGCATGACATCGCTGGCAGAGCAGTTTCAGACTATATACACTGGTCATACGTCTAGTTCTTTTGTGCCATTTCTACAAGATCATAAGATTAATGGGCCCATGCAATTAAAGAATGGTGATATGCCTTGCTAATTACATAGGTAATTTGCTTTTTCTATGCAAAAATTCAAAAAGTTTAATGGCCACAAGTGGCTGTATCATCTATCATCACAAAACGAATGCACCCTGATATTGCTTGTTTTTAAGATCCCCGATCGTGTTGACCAGCTCAAGTGCTCACACGTCTGTGGCTCACAGCCACTGCATTTAATTGCAAAACTCGGGTGGTATTTTTCTCATGTCTCGTTCACTTGAATGTCAGTAGGAACAACAAACGTACTGCAATGAAATAATGCCCACACACCTCCAGTTGTCTTGGATACGACGGAGTCGGGCTGTAGTATGCTGGGTTCGGGCGAACCGTTGCGGAGGTAGAGCAGCCCGTCTTCTGAAGGCGTGCACTTGTCTTCCTGCTCTTCGGCGAGAGGCGTGGGAGAGCACGGAGGCACCTCTTCACACGGAGGAGGCACCGGCGGAGGATCTCTCCGCGGCAGTATTGGAATTGGTGGCGGTGGTAGTGGCGCACTCGAAAAGAGTTCGTTCCCCTTGACGGGGCTGGATACTGCACTGTCTCTGCTTGGAACCGACGAGGACTCTGAACCCGCACTCCGTGTGTACGTCTCGCGAAACTCTTCGGGGCTTATCTCTTCACACTTGCGCTGTTGCTGCTGTTGCTGCTGCTGTTGTTTCTGCTTGGACTGAAAGCGGCTCTTCAGGGAAAATTTAAGCAGGAAGCCGCTGCGCTTTTTGGCATTGGATGCACTGGTTGAGGAGGCATCAGCCGGTGAAGACGTGCTCTCGGCTGCAACAGCTTCGGCGCCATCGTGCTGTTCCCTTGGCTCTTCGGTGTCTTGAGCGGAGACCTCCCGAGCGGGAGCTTCCGAGGACGAAACCGCACTCCCTTGCGCCGTGTCGAGGGGACACCTTTCCGCAACACTCGTTCCTCGGATCAGGTCAGGCTCGGCGAGGGATGCCTGCTTTTCCGCAATTTTCGTTTTGCTGTCGTTTGCACTGGCTTCCGTAACTTCTTCCTTGGGTGCGACCTCGGGCAAGTTTGTGTGCGTACACTCCTGTGACTGCTGGAATTTCACGCTGAGCTTGTAGCTGCTCGAGCAATCGGGCAGCTCTGCGATGTTCGTCAGGAAGATGGCCCTTGCCCTGCCGCCTTCCTTTGAGGCACCCGAGCTCGAAGCTCGTAGGCGGCAGTCGCCGTTCGCTTGACTCGGCTGCCTCCGTTGCGCCACGTGCAGCACCGCATTCTCGTTGGATCGAAACGACCCCGAAGAGCTACCACAACTGTCGTGA